>NC_083775.1:15936606-16014106 GCF_963514075.1 Conger conger | reverse complement strand
GCCCTTGAGCAAGGCCCTTAACCCTGATTTGCTCCAGGGGGGATTGTCTCCTGCTTAGTCTAATCAACTGCACGTCGCTCTAGATAAGAGCGTCTGCCAAATGCCAATAATGTAATGTAATGTACTGTGAGCTGGGTTTTTTGAGAGATTAGCCTTGGTGGCTAACCATTAATCAAGTGGCTGGCCAGCTTTCAGTAACATTAGCTGCCGTGTTATAAGCTGACTGCATTCAGTTTTATACGTCGGCTGGCTGGCCGTGTTAGCTAGGTCCCACTGCACAGTACTAACCTTACTGCTTATTAGACTGCGGTTTCTGAGCTCAATGCTATGGCCGCATACAGTCATCTGCAACAGAGAGGCGAGGTTGAGAACGGGGTACACATGTTTGCATGTGAACACAGGAGCAAGAAATCCTGCATAGTATGCCCTTAAGGTTCATTATTTGTGTCTTCATTAGTACGTTTATTAAAACACTAAAATATTATGTTTGATTGCTCTGTTGCAGGGTTCCCAGCCCTGGCCCTGTAGAACCTCTGTGTATGCTGGTTTTCATTCCAACCTTAATTGCAATTCCTGGCATATAAAGAGCTGTTGCTTGTTTCAAATAAAAGCTGTTCATGTCTAATGCGGGGTGGATTACTCCCATCATGCCATTATGCCAGAAACGCATGAATGAATATTCCATATTAACGAATGGACTTCTAAACATTTCTCAGGCAATTCTCAGGTTTTCATTTTCTGTATTTTGCTGTGGCAAACGCTTCTTTAAGAGGTTTTATTTTGTACATATATAAGGATCCTTACCTGGTTAACCTCGCAGGGATGGGCCCACAATAAGAATGAGAGCTGGAGAACTCAAGCATCAGAAACCCCATGCCTTCAATGAAGCAGGGTCTGGGGCTTTGATGTCTGAAACCAAAAGAAAATGCTGGTCAACCATTTTCCTTCTAAAGGGAGCGAGAGTGAGAGAGACCACAGAGAAAGACACCACAAGGCACCATTAGTTTCCTCGCCCAGTGCACACTGGGATACTGGGGTCAGGATACACACACTTTTCCCACACAAATCTCCCTCACACACTCACATTCATGCTCGCTATCCCTCTCTCTCTCACACACACACACTCTCGCTCTTTCTCTCTCTCCCACAAACACACACATACTCATGCACTCTTGCTCTTTCTCTCTCTCTGTCTCTCTCTCACACACACACTTTTGCTCTTTCTCTCTCTTCCACAAACACACATACTCATGCACTCTTGCTCTTTCTCTGTCTCTCTCACACACACTTTCTCTCTCTCTCTCTCTCTCACACACACACTCATGCACTCTTGCTCTTCCTCTCTCACACACACACTCACTCTCTCCCTTACACACACACTCATGTACTCTGACATTCTCTCTCACACAAACACACACACTCACTCTTTCTCTCTCTCACTCTCTCTCACACACTCATGTACTCTGACTTTCTCTCTCACACAAACACACACTCTCTCTCTCTCTCACACACACACTCTCTCTCACACATATACACACTCGCTCTCTCTCTCTCTCTCTCTCTCTCTCTCTCTCTCTCTCACACACACTCACACACACACACACACACACACCAGAAGGCTCCTAACAGTGTGGGAGCACACTGTGTGCCATAAATCAGTGGCTTGCAGACATGGCAGACAGTAATGGCACCCTTCCCTTCTTCTGCTCTTCAAGGATGGGGTGGTGATGACTCTTCCATCTGCACCCTGAGCCCCTCCCTCCCTCCCAGAACTGCACACCCTCACCCCACATTCCCATGCACCCCGACTTCACCCCGGCACACTGACACTGTCATCGGCATGGCAACAATGCCCTGTGCTAAAGACCGCTGGAATACAGTGTTGGACCAACACCGTTGGCTATCACAGCCTCTATTTTACAGGATCAATTCATGAAGCTGGATATTTACTGGAACAATTCCCTTTAATGATGAATTAGTAAATATTTATGAGTACAACAGCTTGCGCCGAACAGAAGTTGAACCTGCAACCTCCACAGCGCAAACACAGTTCCTTAATCCGAACGCTACGGCACCACGCTATCTCGGTGCCGCTTTAGGTCTTTAAACCGTCGAGCCCTTGAATCTGCGAGGCACAGCGCACTTGCGAACACCCGGACCAGGGGAGAGGCCGCGCTAAATCAGGAACATGGTACACAAACGCTCAATTTTCTCTTTCCAGCCGTGCCCGAGGGGGATTCTTGCTCCCCCGCTGTCAGCGCGCGGAGGCATCCCCGGCGACGTTCGGGGGAGTTTTTAATTTGAGCGCTGGCTTCCGCGCGCCCGTCGCCGTCGGCCGTCTGCGCCGCCGGAGAGGAGACGCCGGGCCGGAGCGCGGCGCCAGGGCGGCGTTCCGCGGGTGACCTCGGTAACCGCGCGGGGGTTTAGCGGCCGCTGTCACTCCTGCCGCGATGGCCTCCGGCGACGCCGCGGAAAGTCAAACGTTCCCTCCCCTCCCCGTCGCGTCTCCTCTCCTCTCCTCTCCTGTTCGTGTCTCACGGGGGCAAATCAAGGTCAACGCAGTCCAGCGCCATCTTTTTAATCTGGGGGGGGGGGGGGCGGGGGGGGTGTCTGTGGAACGGGGTTGTGTACCCAAGTCTTCGGTTCTTCCTGAATTCTGCCTTCCAAACTAACACCAGAATGGCACGAGAAGGACAACAAGGTGAAATTGAGGTTATGATGGTGATTAAGGATAAAGTCTTTGCGTACACGACCTTGACGCCTACTTGCGGGGTTGGGGTCCCCGGTTGAGTTTGACATAAACCACGGCTACCCAACCCTGCTCCTGGAGATCTATCATCTGGTAGTTTTTCACTACAGCCCAAAGAAAGCACACATCTTTCAACAACAAGAGATCTCATTTAGTTGTTAAGTAGTATAAACCATGCGTGCCAAACTAGGATTGAAAATTGAAAATTGAAACGTACAGGTTGGTAGATCTGCAGGAACAGGGTTGGACAGCCCTGATGTAAAAGGTCTTTCTTCAGAGCTGAGCCCGGTTACCAGTCACCACACTGCTCGTTTGTGGGCCCCTAAGCTTTGCAGACATGGGGCTAAACCAGGGGTCGGCAACCCCGGTCCTGGAGAGCCGCAGGGTGTGCTGGCTTTCGTTGTTGCTTGGCATTAATTGATCAATGAAAGCCGTTGATTACACAGTTAACTCACCTCACCTGGTTTCTTGGGTCTGAGTCGCTTGCTTATTTTAAGGTTGAGACGAAAGCCAATACCCTCCTTTACTCAAGCCCGCCAAACACTAATGATGGACAGTGATGAAGGGGGCTCTACTGGCCACCTGAACCTGGGACTGTCCTCCCCCTTCCGTCCACCACCCTCCTTCATTTACTGACAATAGACTGGACTTACATAATGGATGCAATGCACATCAAAAGTGGGACTCGGGGGTATTGGAGAAGCTCCAGACTCAGTGGAGCTTTTCTCTTATTTTTACCGCTACACTATGAGGTGTGGGAGCTGTGGGCAAGGCACATATGGTGTTTATCATATGCAAATTTCCAACTCGTTTTTTTTTCACCCAGGCAAACTGTTAGACTGACCAGGTAGCATGCACACACAGAAACTCACACACAAACAGTCACGCACATACACGGCAGGAAAGAGACAAAAGACAGAGCGAGCAAGAAACTTGGTTACATAATACGTTTTTTTCTGATACTGTACCACGTTTTTCTCCATATTGATTCCGGGGGTCATTGGGAATGTTTTGGGTTCGGGAGAATTTGTCAAGGGAGCCTTAATGGTTTGCGATGGGTGCCTTTTGTCAAATAAAGTTACCATGTGTTTCTGGGGCCCGTGTGTGAACGAGCAGGAGCTGGAATATCACTCTCATCGCGCAATGCCAGAGATTCATTAAGAACCCCTCAGTCACTCCACTGCCACACAAGTCCCTGAGTTTAAGACATTCTGCCTCTCTCCTTCTCCCTTCTCCTTCTCCTTCTCTCTCTTTGTGTTTTTTTTTTTCCATCTTCTTGTTGCCAGAAGCACTAGGGAGAAGGAGAGGGAGAGAGCCTGACAAAAAAAAAGAAAAAAAAAATCTCAGCAAATGTTCCTCCCACTCTCGACATTCCGGGAGAGCGCGGACTCGCACACCGCCGGCTTTCTGAGGAAGCAGAAGCGCGGCGTGGGCGAGAGGAAGAACGCGCGTTCGGACCGCCGCTGCTCTCGTCCCACGGAAGGGGCACGCCGGCCGCCCCGCGTCTCCCGGAATGATTAGCTCCGCTAATCGCATCAGCTCGGAGACCTCGGCTAAATACTCCCCCCCAAAAAAAAGCGGCCGTCTTAATCTAATGACAGCCTAGAGCAGCTGTCACAAAGGACGCCTTTCACAGCTCCGGTCTGAGCATGAAGACAATTACGGGCTAAAAGCAATTCGGGCGACTCCACCCGTTAACGGCATAATGAAGAAATACAAGTAATTCCACCCCTATAACCTTGTACGAGATTTGACCAAATTCAACTAATAAGAAATATGTGAGTTAACTGACAAACATATTGTGAATGAATAGCTGAAGGTCTAATAAATAGCAATCACACAAGACTCTGGGAATGAATCACATCAACAAAATTGCATGTTAACTGAACACAGTTTGGGAACATTGGCTATTCTGCCTGTTTACTTCAGTTTACCGATTTGCAACAAGACACGCATTTAACCCAAGGCTGGCGGCTCTCCAGACAGCATAACTGTCCTGCTGTCTAGTCATGTACCAACTGACGATGTGCACTGTTCAGTTTCTGCTGAGACGTTCTATGAGGTTCAACTTGCGTGGGGAGATGAGCTTCTACTAAAGAGCTATTCTGGAATATGGGTCTCAAACTCCAGCACTGGAGGGCCGTAGTCCACTGGGTTTTGTGATTTCCTTTCAATCAGGAGCCGGAGTTGAGGCCTTGGGAGCAAGGTGTGTGGACTCTTTAGCCAATTAATGAGGTAATTGAGCACATCGAGGAACACATCAAAAAACCAGCAGACACAGGGGCCCTCTAGGATTTGAGTTTAAGAGTTCCCTGTTCTAGAGTTTCACATTTCTTCTAAATAGCAGATGTTCAAGAACGTTCCTCTGGTTCCTCTGAAACTAGGGCATGCTCTAAAATCTTCAGTTTCGTTCAGAGAGCTGAGTTTGAATAGAATACACAGGTCTCTTCAGAAGCAAAGATATTCTTGAGTGCTGTTTCTTCTGAAGTGCACAGATACTTTCATTAGTAACATACTTCCAGACTGTTGGAGAGAGAATTAAAATTATATCACAATAATTTGGCAAATACTCTTATGGAGAGTGACTTACAGTAAAAACACAATTGTGATAACAATGCTCGAGGATGTAAATGATGCTGATGGTAATATTAATAAATGATTCATTCGTTATCACATTCCCCAAGGCAACAATCTGTGTGCGTTCGTCTACAAAACTAAAGCACAGAGAGAAAGAGACAAAAGAGGGAGAGTCACCATAGTTACAAAAGTGGCAGCCAGTAAAATAAAATGGACAAATGAATATTCACATGGTGCTCTACCACAAGAGCCAAGAAGCAAAAAAAGAGAAGAAGAGAACAGACCACTGACCTCCTCTCAAATGAAAGCATTTTTCGAAAACTAAACTACAACATATACAGCACTTTAGAGGAAAACCAACACTCATTCATTCTGAAATGGAGCAATTACATTGTCTTGTGTATGATGATATCCTTTTATGATATTATAAGCCTTTTTGTGCAAATAAATCAAGTCAAATCAAAGAAACAGGGTTCATGCATCAAACTTAACTGCACTGTAAAGCTGTGTATGACACTATGAGCACCAGGTACGGATCCAAAGAGCGGAATACATTATGTCAATTACATTTAAAAATAAGGTCTTATATTTGGAAAAATGTTATTTCAGAGATGTTTTGCTTCAATAAAAAGCCACTTCAGTTTACACTGCTTCAAGCCGACACGTGGGAGAGAGCTTGCCGGCTCGGGGTGTATGACCAACCGAACAGAGGCGGCCATGGAGGAGTCTGTCCCAATTTAGCGCCGCGTTCGGGGTGGGGGTGGCAGCTTAAGGGTGGGTGCCATGAATTCCCCCTCTTCATCCCGGTCCCTGCGGGACAGGGAGAGTCAATGTTGGTTCTGTCTGGACAGCTGTTTGCCTTGGCCCGGGTGGAGCCGCGTGGCGGGTGAGACACCGACGCCAACACGCCTTCAACCAGCAACAAGTCCTCTTCAGGAAGCCATTAAACAAGAGTGGAGCAACAAGTTTACAGTGGACTCGTCATGGCGTTCCCTAAAGGAGCGAGAAGGCAGAACAGAGGAGGTGCTTGTTTTTCATGTGTTCAGTCGGGGGGGGGTGTTTTAAGCATCAATCGGTAGCTGTACTGGACCACAACACAATTACCCCAGGTGGTTAATATCGACCTGACTGCCTCAGCCCACTCGTAACGCGAAGAAAGTTGGGCAAGGCGATGTTCCAAATATGTAAATATCAGGGTGATTGGAGGCAGAGCCCACGCCCGACAAGCTAACAGTGACGAGGCCGTGAAGCAGACTGCGGTGGCCCGTTGGTCAACACAAACACGGGAAAGACAAATAGAGCACCCGTCAGCGCCACAGGGCCTCAGCCCCTTATCAGGAAATCGGAGATACAACTGTAACCAGAGCCCGCGGTAGGCTGAACGGCCGGTAGAACCAACCGTTTATTCATAGCTCATTTCCATTGCAAATCAGCCCGAGTTCCCAGCACTTTAATCGCCAACTACCCCCCCCCCCTCCCCTGCTTCCCTCCGCTTTATTTCCCTTTAACTTTCCCTTTCCCAGCTGGCCCTGCCTCTGCCCTCCCCAGTACAGAAAGCCAGAGCCTCATTAAACGGGGTGAAACTATTACACAGATAGCCGTTCCAGTTTCCCAACAATGGGGATCACGCTGCAGCTACAGCTAGCGTTAGCGCCCACACCCAGCCGCGCTGTTCATCCAACCTCCTTATGCAACCCGGCTTATTCTCTCTCTCTGCCTGGTCTTTGGCCTCCTCAGCATGCACCACAGCAACCCCCCCACCCCTCCTTCCCTCCCTTCCCTCCCTCGCTCCAGGACCAACGGTTAACTGGCCAACGGAATCCCACATCATGGGACAGCTGCCCGCGTTGAGAACTTCCTCATTCGTATTCCAGAAGATTCATTAAGAACACACATTACTTTCACCCCCTCTTTTATTTTTTTGGAAACCCAAAGGCTGTCCCTGCTCTGACACATTCCAGCTAAGGATTCCATATTTCTGGCAGTTTGCACTGAATATTGTTTTGTTTGTTTTTTTGCCTACTTTGGACCCAGTGAGAAACATTATCCCCCCATACCCTTTGAGACCTGCGGGTAGATGTCCTCCAACATGGCTACTGCACTTGCTTGTTTCAAAATTTGAAGGGAAAACACTTTCAGACATTATTTCTTCCTCATATATTAAAACTAAAAAGGTTTGAATGAGGAGTTCGTTCTGGTAGTTTTTTTGAGCATGTCTCTGTGAATGTTCTGGAGCAGTGTTAAATTTCACTGCTTTGTGAAAGCCAAAACACCTGATGAACATGCAACACCCAAGCAGTTATTTAACTTGGTGGGAAAAGTCTATCACATTAATTGGAATGCTTTTTGTTTTTGGATGAATATTGTTTCATATCTTTGTTTTAGACATACATTTACGACATTAGGTAGTTTAATAACAGCATTTTTGAGGGAATACTCATGTAGGTAATACATTTGATGGCTTCATAACATGCTGAAATTAACCTTCATTCATCAACACCTGAATAATTGATTGTCTTCACAGTGTGGGCTGTTTGTCTATTTGCGGTTATGTGATCTGTCTGTCTCACGGAGATAACAGTTGCACATTTTACAGTGATGATGGCTTCAGTACCAGTGTGTGTGTTTGTCTGTTACAAAGACTACACAACATTGCATCTATGAGTCTGATTTTTGTGAGCAAAAACCCTGATACAAGGTCTTATGGCTCACTGCAAATCATAAATAGGCTTAACATATTTCAATACACTCTGTTATACACACTACATTTAACAAATACGTACATATTGGTACATGCATACAGACATTTGTATGAACATACATACACGCATTCATGCACACTTACTTACATATGTAACATGTCTATGTCTGTGGTTGAGTTTCTGAAATCAGTCCCTATGCAGTGTAATTCTGCACAACAAAAGGAAACAGGAGCTGGAAAAACGGAACCTGAGAGAGGTTCTGTTAACTTGCCTGGGCCACACTAAAGCCCAAAATTCAGACATACAGCAAAAACAATGGCTAAAGCCCAGCAGCATAGCTTCAAATCCTATGTTAGAGAACCAAGCGTGTAACTCAAATTCTGTGGATTCCATTCCTGACTAAGGTGCGACACCCCAGAGCTTTTCAGTTAATATCCAGCTGAATATATGGACTGCAATGTACAACCATAATCTGGATAAGAGCGTCTGCTAAACGCCTAAAATGTAAATGCAAAAGACCAAAGCCTAACCCCCAACAGTAATGTAAAATAAGTAAGGGAGGTAGTTTTCAGAGTAGCAGCACTCTGAACAGTCTTTTCAATTTAAAAAAATGTCTCCAGTTCTGTCCATTCTCAAGAGGTTCTGACTAAAACAGCTTGCGGGACAATGATGGCAGAAAGCACATTTAAAGAGAAGCAGCATGGTTCTGTACCGCCCACATCCCATCTGTTTTCACCTCATCTTTTTTTTTATTACTTTTTTTTTTTTTACTTCGCTTAGATTCTGTTCATTGGTTGCTGCTGTTGCTCTGACTGTAGTTGTTCTTGTCATTGTTGTTTTTTCGCCGTTGCTAGCGGTGCTGTTGTTGTTTGCGGAACTGTGCGATATGAAACAGGGGAGAGAGGGGGGAAAATTCCTCCCTCATGTGCGTCTAATCGCGCATTCACGTCCCTCTTAATGACTTGTCAGTTCTTTTGCCCTTCCATTTTCTGTCCAATTAATTCTTTTCTTGGTCCCCGGATAAAGGGAGACAAAGGAAGCCCTTCCACAAAATAATGAATCATTAAAATTCAGCAGCTCCGCGCCCTGGCACTGGGTGCCCCCCACCCCAGGCCAGGAAGCCCTGCTTGGCATGCACACCCTGGCTTTAAAATTCCACACCACAGACCACAGGACTGGACACTTCACCACCAACTCCTAATACACACACACATTCCTCCTTGCACACATACACATACATGCACATATGCACACACCCCTACACACACACATACACATACATGCACATATGCACACACACACACACCCCAACACACACATACACATACACGCACATATGCGCACGCACACACACATACATGAACATATGCACACACACATACACATACATGCACATAGGCACACACACAGCCCCACACACACACACATACACATACAGGCACACACATTCCCCCCCGCAGACAAATTACTATACATGTATGCACACACACACACACACACACACTCACCTACAGGTCAACACACACATGAATACATACTCACTCCACACTCACTCCTCACGCACACACACACAAACATATAGACATACAAGCCCATACTCACCCGTAATAATAGTAATAGTAATAATAATATCCACATCAAATAAAATTTGAATTACCATAAGTTGGGCGCTTCAGACTATGTATAAACTATGTGACTATGTGACTTCCTTACCTGTCATTTGATATGTGCGTACTCTTCACTGAGATGTGTAGTGCAGTGCCTAGCTACAATCCGTGTTGGTTTACCCCACACTTCATGCGGACTGTGATAGGGCCTAAGGCCTGAGAGCTATCTGCTGACTCAGCATTGCTATGGTTCAGTTCTTATTCCTCTGGAGAACCCGATATCTCAACACAATGAATGACTCCCACAGAAAGCCCTATCAATGTTTTTCAGATACGATTTCAACCACATCGGTGCTAATCATGTCAAAGCAAGCCAAAGTAAGACAATCCCATTGTGTTTTATTCAAATCAGGGGGACGGGGCAGGCCTCAGCCCTGATTTAGAGAATAATGTCAGCTGGATTGCCATAGACACAGGGACTTGTTTCAACCGTGTGAGTTGAAAAGACGGGAAAACAACAGACGGTGCAGTGACCTCAGTTTTAAAGACTGTAGAAGAGAAAGAGAGAACGGGCAAGGAGACAACAGACAGAATAATATAGAACAATGCGTAGAAAAGCAAAAAGAGGGAGAGACTGAGTGGGAAGAGACGTATTATAGGCCAACAGACACAAATGGAAAGAGCCGCATTCAGTGAAGAAAATATATCCTGAGAGGGGTTGGATGAGAGAGAGGGAAAGGGAAGAGGAATGGAGACAGAGAGAGAGAGAGAGAGAGAGAGAGAGAGAGAGAGAGAGAGAGAGAGAGAGAGAGAGAGAGAGAGAGTGGGGGTGAGGAGGAGTGATGCAGGTGTCAGGCGAATGTAAATATCATTGTACCGATGAACTGACTGGTGGAAAGAGGGGGGATTTGCTGTTAGCACAACTTGAAAACCCGGCAGTCCTGCGTTCCCCTTGAATTAGCAGATTTTCAGCATTTCACAATGTATAGCCCACTACAGATATACAATTTAAAAAATTCAAGCTCAATTCCATTAACCTACTTCAGCTATACGTCCATGTGAAGGCCGACTGTGCGATCTGTTTTATAGCTCGAAGTCAGCATAATTTAACGACCACTGATATTGTACTTACACTAGCTGCTGTGGGAATATTGTTAGCCAGTTCAATAGGACAATAGCGTCTTCTAAATAAACGTAGCAGTGGACTCTTGTTTGGATAGCACGGAATTTGCGTCAGTGAGAAAGCGCCCCAGAGTGGAACACGTACAAGAGGCGTCCTTACTGGACTATTCTCCCGACAAAAAAAATAAAAAATTGTTCGATTACTGTTAAAGATTAAATGTGCATATTCTCTCTCTCTCTCTCTCTCTCTCTCTCTCTCTCTCTCTCTTTCTGTGTGTGTGTGTGTGTGTGTGTGTGTGTGTGTGTGTGTGTGTGTGTCCATTAGTCTTTGTAAAGAAGTGAAAGAGAACTTGACATTAATACAATTTTATTTTTTCCTTGGAAATGGCCGGCAGAAAATATTAAATGTGTTCGTGATAATTATCTTGTGAAAACAACACCTTTCTGCAAAAGATTCGTTTAAAATACAATGTTAAAGGTAAAACAAGAAAAAGAAACCACTTTCACTTATACATTTTACGAGGCGTTATACTCCGAAACATACCACCGACATATTTGATGTGTTCATTGAAATATAAACTATTTGCTTCAAATGGTTAAAGAGCACCAGCTTGAACGCTTTCTTTTTCCGTTCGTTTTTAAAGTGTATTGGAGGAGACTGGCTGCATGTATAATACAACTAATTTTATAAAACAAGGAGATCAACAAGAAAAGAAAGTTTAGAAAAATAAGCATTTGAAGGCACGAGTTAGTGTTAAATGTATATAAAGTCATCATATGCCCGGCATACAATATATCAAATATAAATGTATACAGTATTGACACACAGACAAATACAAACTTTAATTAAAAAAAGAGCCAAATTTAAGCGATTTCAGTATCCATAATCATCGCCTTCTAAATATCGCTTTTCTTCCCCTTGTTTTCGGCCGAGATTTGTGCCATCTGCGAAAGTTATGCTAATTTACACAAGGGGGCTTGAAAGCTGAGATCAAGCAAGCACCTGTGCTGGTTCTTGGGACTGCTTTTCACGTAAGCGGAGCGGGGGGGGGGGGGGGCAGACATTTGGACACCCTCTACGTCTTCCGGTTCACTTTAGCGCCGGCTTCAGCTGGCCCGTCACTCAAGTGCGCGCGCGCGCGCGTTATGTTACCCATTTCCTTAAACCCTGGCATCGTGACTAATCGCAATTGGATAAGCGGTGCATTTGACAGCTGTTGCATCTCAGGGCATTTCGCTGGTCTCCGTGAGTTTTCAGCATATTTACGCATCTGAAATGGAGATGGGCCTACGTGCTGACCTCCGGTCTGGCGTTTGGTAAAAGTGGTTATGGTGCGCAGAACTACCGTAGTAGGCTAATTCATATATGAAATCTAATATGAAAACATTTCTGTAGATTGCTTGAGCTTCCCTCCAAAAATGTGATATGGTTATTCAATTAATTAAAAGAACAAGAACGACAATGAAATAAACTTAAATACATAAGCTATGAAATAGTTTGTAAATCAAACAACACCAAAAAATTGAAAATTAAAAAATACAACGAGCATGGTTTGGTGGAACTGAAAATGCATCGACTGGTCGTGCCTAGGCTGTATGCTAAGTGCTGGTTGGCACTGCAGTTAGATCTGCATGAGAATGACTTAGAAATGACCGGTCCCAGTGCTGGAGGATTTGTGGGTGCTTGTTTATCTGGTTGCGCACCTGGGTTGACCTTTACCGCGTTTAATTTTCACAAAACCTAAAAGCTCCGTAAAAAGTAAACACACAAAAAGTGTGCAAAAGCGTTCAGGTGACCCTGGCAGAACATTCCAGCTGTAAAAATCGTAGGCCTATCGATTTCTTCCAAGACGTCCATGGTAAAGTGAGAACAGCCTAAAAACAATGGCACATCTTCATCAAATCTACCTTCAGGAAGGCTAAAATCAGCAGGCACTTTTAATTACGTATATAGGCATGCGTATAACATTTTTTTATCGTATGGCACAGCGCCCCCCCCCCCCCCCCGTCTAAGTATAGGCTATTCCTTCGTTAGTGCAGAACATTTCCGTAACACTTAGTTAGCGATCGATGGAAAGTCTTTGCGTAGTGCAGGTGCTCAGGGCCTGGACAGTGTGGTGTACACAGGCTGCTCCCAGCTGGTGGGGCTGTGAGACGGCGGAATCGACAGGCCGTTGAGTATGGGACTAGCGTACGGCCGGCGGGAGGAATGGAAGTACGGATACTGGTAAATACTGGACGGGTACCCGGAGTAGGGGCTGTAGTAATTGGAGCTCTGGAGGTCTGTATAGTCACACTGCGAGCTGGAGAAGGGGGTGGGCGCGGTGCCGGGGGCGGCCGAGGCGACGCAGGCCTGGCCGGCGTACGAGGCGTAGTCAGAGTGAGCGGGGGAGCCGTGGGAGTGCTCGCTGTAGTGGCTGGGGCTCAGCTGCTCCGTTTTGATGTGGGGCCTCTGCGCGGCCGCCTCGCCGCCGGCGGGGGACGAGGAGGAGGACGCCGCCGCGCCCTTGCGGCTCCACGCCCCGCCGGCGGCGCCCGGGTGGGCGTAGGAGGAGCCGTAGGCGGGGCTGTGGCCGTGGCCGTGGCCGTGGCCGTGGTCGGAGGCGGAGGCGGCGTGGCCGTTGACCGGCAGGTACTGGTCGAACTCGTGGACGTCGAAGGCCTCCATGTTGCTGATGACGTCGGTGCTGAGCTCGGAGATGTCGACGTTGCTGAAGTCGATGTTCTGCCGCCCGCTGTCCAGCAAACGGCGGCCCTCGTGCTTAAGGTCCTGCTTGCCGCCGTGGTGCAGGTCCGTCTTCGGCGTGGTGGGGGGAGTCGGCGGGCCGTGGGGCTGGCCTGTGACAGAGGGATGGGGACGAGGAAGCCACAAAATAAACGTCCTTTCAGATTAAACATAAAAACCAGCAGCAACAAAACAGCCTACATGAAACTTGTGCTTAGCAAGTGCCTTCTACTGAGCAAGTGGCTGTGGTGTGAGAGGCAGCTTTGTTTTAAATATTTTATCGCAGACGAATGTAAATTTTGGAACATAATTTTTATAGCACGTTCATTGCCCTGTTGTTCTATCATCCGTATCTTTCTTTCGTTTGACATTTAAATCCGTACGCACCCGCAGTGGAAATTGGGCGAGACTACACCCCGGTGCCCTGCATTCACAGGAGTGCCAGACGCGGCAGCGCGGTCAACTGATCTCACCTGCGTGCTCGGGGTGGTGGTGGGGGTGGAGCCCGTCTCCCATGACTGCCAAAGCGCCCATGCCCGGTTCGGCCTTGTACATTTGATGGCCGATCTCGGCTCCAGAGTCTGAATCACTCTGACCAGGCTTCACGCTTTTCCGTCTTCTGGGTTGGTATTTGTAATCCGGGTGATCTTTCTTGTGCTGAACCCTCAGCCTCTCGGCCTCCTCCACAAATGGTCTTTTTTCGTTCTCCGATAACAATCTGTAATAATAATAATAATAATAATAATCATCATCATCATCGTAATAACATGAAGCTATGAAATTCTACAGTTATCCTTACTCAGTTTGGTTTGTTCGCCTTCTTTTTTTTTGTTTTTGGCATTGCTCTGTAAAAAAGAGCATCCAACGGAATGTAGGCTACCTGTGGCACACATTCCACGAACCGTGCACTCAACTTTAGTCTAAAACCACATCTGATTCTTACAAGAAAGCAGAGCATTTCTTTCACCAAAACGTTGCTTTGTATTTATTGTAAAGCGGGAAAGTGAATATACATATAGGAAAGACCCATTACGATAAAATAAATTCTCACAGTGATGAAAAGTCAGATTCTTAACCCTGAACCACAGATTATTAAAAAGCGGCACAATGGAAGACTTGAGATCGAGGGCAATATGACCAGTTTGAAAGGTGCTGCAATTGGTATTCGAGATAAATAACCTACCGCCATAGCTTCCCCAAAGTCTTGCTAAGCTCGGCGTTGTGGAGATGGGGGTATTGGTCCGCTAATTTTCTGCGAGCCGCCTGTGCCCACACCATAAATGCATTCATTGGTCTTTTCACGTGAGGCTTGTTTTTCAGCGACCCGTTCCCCCGCACTGGCATGGGCACGAGTGACCAGTCGTATCCCTTCAGGACCTGCGACACCGCGTCTCGGATGCAGGCTGGGAAGCGGTCATCTTCTTCGCTGTCCAATTTTTTCCCCATCGCGGGCAGGAGCAGAGAACCGTGTCCGTCGGACCCCGTCGGGGAGGACGGGGCGTCCGAATCAGATTCGTCTTGCGACATCGAGCTCGTGGTCCCAGCAGGGCTGCAAGGAGGCTCGTTGAGGGATTTTTCGTGTTCCTCTGTCATTTTTAACATTGGAGGAGAGTGAGTCCGAATAAAAGTGGTTCGGCAGATTTAATCACGCTTCCTTGTAGAAAATCAAATGCGATTAGAACTTGATTAGTGCTAGTAAATAGTCTATTGTAAATTAACAAGAACGCGCATTTTACGCATGGCTTAACATGTTGAATCGAGGTTGCCTTTTACTGTGAAAACGAAATTCCGGTGTTATCCTTGCTTGTTTGTTTGTTTTTTGTTATTCTCTCGTCTGGTTTTCCCTTTGCGTTTAAGGTTAACTGTCGCCTGTGGTCTCAGTTCCGTTCTGTGGTCCAGCGATTATATGTTCGTCGAACTTTGTCAGAGTTTCGTCCCCTCACTCCACCTACCCAAGTCTGATTGGTCAGACCATATTACAATCTGTCTTTCCGATTGGTTTCTGTTTAATGTAGGCTGGTCATTTCATAAGCGTCTCTAAGTATTCGTATTTTAGTTTGAGGTAGGTTATGCCTTTCCTATGACACACACATAGCTTATGACAACGCAGTTGCATACAACCAGGAATTAACAGGACCAGTGGCGATGGGCCTGAGCATAGCAAAGTGTATCATACTGGTTAGGGAACTGGGCTTATAACTCCTACTGGGCATGTTGCTTACATTTGCCTTCAGAACTTGATATGCTACCCAGTAAATCTACCCAGTACCAGTGTCTGGTAAATCTAATGGAAAAAACAACAACTACCTTCATATTAATTATTAGAATGACACGCTTTAGTAATGATGTGGCAAATGCACTAGTTTGTATTTTTATATAATATTATCATGCAGTATGTTACTTACCCCACACATTAATGGACATTATAGTTTAAAACCACAAAGTAGGACTATATTTGAAGTTCCAAAGACAAGAACAGTCTTTAGAAAGTTTGCTTTTAGGTATGCTACACATTGTTTATGGAATACTTTGCAAACAAATTAGAAAACTTGACTATTTTGTTGGTGTTTTTCATTTGAAGATTTTAGATTTTGAAACCAAATGTGAATTATTTGAATGAGGTTTTATCTATAAATGTTGTTTGTTTAAGTCTTTTGGTTATCTGCTCTCTTGGTCAGGACTCCCCTCTAAAATAAGATATAAACCGCAATGTGTCTTCCCTGGTAAGAACACGTGATTAAAACACGTTAATACAATACAAAATAAAATCAAATTATAAATCCTTCAATCAGAACCAAAGAGATTGTTATGTTATGATGAGTGTTATGAGTTTAACTGACAAATTATTTGTGTATGGAAAAGCAAAACACTCAAATTATTATGTAGTTACAGAGTTTGTGCAATTTCAAAAGAATCAAAGGGGGTTTAACAATTTTGTAACAATTAATAATATTAGACATGATGACAACTTTGGGATTAAGGTTGTAAGACAAAACTGGGCTTCGTTACCTTGAATACATTGTTTAATGTTTTGAATGGAACAGGACACAGAAGGCACCAATTTGAAACAGATGGCATTAACTGCTGAAAGGCCAAATACCTTGGTAAGTAATTTTAAGTGTAAAATGTCAAAATGGAATGGCTAGGCTACACCTACTTAGAACAATCCATACTTCAGGGAATAATTATACAACAGATTGCATAATATATTACTGCTTGATCTATGTGATATTTGGAAATGTAACTTTCAATTTGAATGCATGCAATAGTTTTGCAATGCAAATAGTTTTAAATACACTGACTCGTAAACTATTACAAAAAAAATGTCTCAATCTGTCATATTGTTGCCGTGCATAACAACTATACGTATGTTCAAACAGACCCCGTTTTCATGGAATTGGTTCGCATAGTTTAAGTAGGTTATAACCCAAAGCGTCACATGGACACACTCAACGGTAATACCACAAGTATTGCGATATATAGCCTAATGTTCGGCATGTATAATAGCCTATATATGACACGATGTCTTCCAAAATTCCTGAACAATTCTTTTTCTGTATAAATTTGGGTGACTAGCCAAACTAGGCTATATAAAAATGACTTCGGCATAATCTGATTTCTTTTTACTGATCAGAGCATCTGTAACATTTCTGTAAAACTTTGTCAAAGTGTCAGCAAAAATATATTTTTCTTAACTGTACCTACATATAAAAAATGTTATATAAAGCAAACAGAATATTTGTTGCGAGATCTTCCAGCTCAAATTAAAAACTACAATTAATTATGACGTTAAAAGAATAATTTTAACGCAATACGCATTGATTGTCGGTGCTATGTATTTAAAAGAACAATATTTTGACAGAAACCAGAGAAAGTCGTTATTTACCCTTCAGCTGTTCCGTAAACACTGAAAACCCACAGTGAGTTCAATCTGAGCAATGTACAGTACATCAACAAAATAATATAAATGTTTTCATATGCTCTAAATTGGTGTGTAATTCAGCAAACGTGAAAGTGTGAAATATTCCGACGTTTTAACATTCGGATGTGCGTAGACTTGACTACGTGCGTGTAAATGTCCTTCTGTACTAATGAATACATCTTATAATGATGCCGTTTGTATAGGCCATCTCGTCTCCTCATTACTGTACACAGGTGCAATTATTTTTGAATGGTATCTCATATGCGATAGGCTATAATAATTACACCTTTAATAATAATTCCGTGCATGTTTCTGTCAGATACGTCCTAACTGGGAAGAAACTCATCACACGGTATATCTTGTGCAAAAAATATACTTCCTGAATTTAAAAACTAAATATCGTCTAACCACAGAGACAACAACCAAAATGCACATCTGCGTACGGGTTCTTTGTTGAATGAAGGTGATTATTTTGTTATGAATTTAGAGCCAATTCTGACCAGTAGCCTATAACGAAGCACAACCAAGCGGAAAAGTAGCGGTAAGAATCAACGCGATATTGTTGTTTCTTATACATTTCTATATGCGCGTTATTTATTTTTCGTGCATTGCTTTCGTCAATGCAAGTCCTCTAAATAGCTACCTATCTCTAATTATGTTATCACACTGACTTAAAAACTGGGATCAATCAATAAACTTCAACAGCCTAGGTGAAAAACTCATCAATATTTTTTGTTAAAAACACATATAAAGAGAGAGCACTTCCTCTTAGCGCTACAGTGCGTTGTTGTGGTGACTAGTCCTACACGGTAAGCTCTGATCACAGGACGCACATTTTATTACCGGCATGAGTTGTTTACAACTGTTGAAATGCTCTCTAGTCCGACCAGTAGGATTTAGAATTTTGCATTTGTTTGCCCGGTGTGTGCACGAGACACATTTCCAACTGTATTTTACTATTAAAAAGTTACCAGCGCTGATACATCCCCAAACATCAGATCTACCTAAATGTGGATTTGGGGGAGACAGACACACACCAATATCGACAGTTGTTTAAAATGTTATTTTATTATATTTCTGAGTGACAGGAATCAGCACAGGCCATTTATTTTAAAGTGGGTTTCATTTGTTCAAACTTCATAATTGCCTCTGTACTTATTTCAATTCCAGTATCTGATAGAGTTAGGCGGTTAGCTGAGAGGACTTCAGCAGTGAATCCGACAGGCTCTTCGCCTCGCATGCTGCTCTGCGTTACGCTGAGACGCTTATTTTCACTTCACATTAAAAAAACCCCCCAAATGTGAACAATATTACATTTTCCAAACTCTAACCCGTGCTGGGGCCACATTGCTGGCTGGTCATGCACAATTACATTTAAAGCGAGCTCTGCCTTTCGAACTTTAAGGAGCCCCGTCCTGCCCACGTGCTTTTGTTTAATCCTGTGGGCTGTGGCACCACAGCCTTGTCTGGTTGGCTTGTTAGGGAGGGCATGCAGGCCACCTGCTAGAAGAGAGCTCGTGGCCCATGAATGCCCCAGTGTGAACTAAACTGAAGCCAAATGATGCTGGTGGTGAGTACAGGAGCCCCTCCACAAAAGACTGTGCGATTCTATAAAACACTAAGAGAGAAAGTCCACTGCCCAATGCAGCCAGCGCTATTCTGAGGCCACTGAATGTCAGCACCCTGCAGCGCGGAAAAGGGGAAGTTATCCGTAGCCAAATTCAGGTTTGAATGAGGACAGTTACCGGTCCCTAATAAGGTGAGTGCCAGAGTTCATTATAAAGGTATGAAAAGAGCTTATTTTTTATTGAATTCCACTACAAATGCAATGTTTTGTTTTTTCAGTGAACACACTCGTAGGCAAAAAACAGTTCTGTATTTAACCAACACCTCATCGCTACATCTGAATACAAGCAATGTTATTTTTATTTTTTCGTTTTTTTTTTACTGACTTTCACAACTCAACCCACGGAAAAAGAAAAGGAAAGCAAAAACAGTTCGATATCAGCAGCGAGCGAGGTAAACAGCTCTGCGTGCGGCCATTTTGGGTCCCGTTCCCACACATAGAGGCTCAGACGCCTCTGGCCTGCCCTGGAGAAACTGCCCCGATATTCACTGACCTACACCCAACACAATGGCTTCCTTCTGCTCTGCGGCGAAAGAGCTGTTAATGTTTGATGTGAGCGTGGCAAAAGGCCGGCGGTATAGCGCCTGTGTAAAGGTCCTATTGTTAATGTTATCATCGCAGGTCTCCCTGTCAGAAAGGGAAGGCCTTCACAGAGGCCTGTTTGTTAGCTGGGAGGAGGGGAATTTCACTTTCACTTACAGGACACTGGCCCATTAATATGGGATGCTGGATGGGGGGGGGGTGAGAGAGAGAGGGAGAGAGAGAGATAAAAGAGATTGAATTGATGTCTTTATGAGGGATTCTTTGTGTTCATGCATTGCAAGTTTGATTTGTATCACCGTCCACGCTATGAAAGAAAAGGTACGTACACTGTTACTTGGCAGCCATTTAAGTGAGCTAGCGCCTGGGGTAAGCAGTTGGAGCTGCCGCTGAGGATTGACTGACCTGTGGATATGCCTGTGTACGCAAACAATGGAAAAGTCACATTGGTTTTTTCCAAAAGGAAATTGAGTTTACTTGTGCTTCTGAGCTGTATTTTTGTGGTGATGGGAGATCCTGCTCTTCACGGTGGGAAAGAAAGGTAAGAGTTCATGATTTTTTTTTAAACGTTTTTCTGTGTGGTCCTCAGCCGGGGACAGTCGGACACTCGAGGAGAGAGCGAGGATGAACATTGCGTTGTGAGGTTTCATTCTAAAATAATTGTACTTCTGATGGCGAAGTTGGCCCAAGAACAGCGTGGAAATCAATGTGTTTCTCTATCCCTGGGTCGTAAGTTAGGCTACATATACGGCGCTTCAGCATACAAGAGTCGCTTGTACACTGTAGGGCTGCATCTTTGGTTTTACAAACATTGAATGTCCACAAAAGGGCTTCTGTTGGTTAGGGGATTTCAGGGAAAGTGGATCAGAGGGGCAGGAGATTTAGAAAAGGCTGCATCTCCTGTTTCTACTTCAGCTGCAAGGTGTGGGGATGGCACAGCACTGAGACCAATCAAATGTTTAAATGACATTTCATCCAGAGCAACTGACACAGCTCACTTTTTCTATACACAATCCGTATTTTCTGAAACAGTCCATCATTGCTCTTCCTCTAACCTCTTATATTTATTCAATAACGTGTGATTTGGATGTTCAGAACTGTACATCAGAATGCTGATGTAAAGGTCACTACTGGTATTGGAAAGCAGTAGACTTCTTGTCACTGTTTCTGGCTTTCATTCAGTCTGATTCTCTTCCGTTGTGGAGTTTTCAGTATGAGCTTGAGTATACGAGTGTGAGAGGCGAAATGGTGAGTACCTCCAGCGTATTTATCCGACTGCATTAAAACTAATATTGCATCCAATCAGCGGAGGAAATGGGGTGGCCTACCCGTGAACAGACCCTAAGCAGTGGAGGGCCTAGCCTTTCAGTGAAATCCAATTTTATTTGTGTAGGGCTTTCTGCAGAAGACTGTCACAAAGACGCTTAACAGAGTAACAGAAAAGGGCAAGAAAATAAGGGCAAACACCAGGCCTGAACCCCCAAATAGCGAGCACGAGGCAAAAAAAAACTCCCCAATGGGGAGGAAATCCCAGTGCTCCCCTAGCCTTTGACAGGTTCCTAAGCAGGATTTGATCTGGGGCCCCACACTCTCAGAATTGAAAAAGTGCTAAAAAGGTACAAATGCTTACCCTATAGGTACATATAATTGCACCCCTAGCCAGCAATATATAATATATATACATACATTTGTACCTTTTTTGCTTACTCGTACTCATACCCAAAGAAGCACTGACATATTAGTGGAAGAGCACGAACCCAACATTATCAGTAACACTTATTAGTGGGAGTGCACGAAACCAACATTATAAGTAAGATATATTCGAGGAGGTGCACTAAACCAACATTATCAGTAATACATATTAGGAGGAGTGCAGTAACCCAACATTATAAGCAACACATATTAGAGGAGGTGCAGTAACCCAACATTATCAGTAATACATATTAGGAGGAGTGCAGTAACCCAACATTATCAGTAATACATATTAGGTGGAGTGCAGTAACCCAACATTATCAGTAATACATATTAGGAGGAGTGCAGTAATCCAACATTATATGTAATGCATATTAGGGGACCCTCCGGTGGGTTGCAGGGCCCTAGCGGCCATTTTGTATGGCTTATTGGGGGTTGATTCAGCTTCAGAGCTAAGATATGGCGAGCGATATGACCAAAGTTTCCTCTCCTATCATGTCGCCGTCGGTGTAGAGGGACTTCCTGGGCGAGAGGCTCTTCTGCAGTAGGCGGGGCTTAGATGCGCGCGTAGGAGGAAGCTGTGGGAGCGCCGTGGAAACGCGCGGTCACGGCGGGAGAGGAAGGGACCCGCCGCGGCTCAGCGCGGAGACGTCGAGGGGCCCCGCCCCTCTCCGCTCCCTAAAACGTTTCAGATGTTCTCTCCAGAGTGGCGTGGGGGCGCTCTGCGAGGATTACCGTCCTCCGCTGCGACGGAGGGGAGCAGAACGAGGATTCGGGGGGGGGGGGCAGTCGACCAAAAGAGTCAAAGAGAGAGAGGAGAGGAGAGGGATGAAGCTCTTGCTCAGCAGAAAGGACGGAGAGCTGAGGTACGGGGTGCAATTAGCGTGAGGACGCGGCCTCACCCCGAAGACGGAGGGGAGCCGTAACGCCGGCAGACAGCTGCTTTCGCTCGGATTGGCCTGCGGTTTCGACGGGGTCCGCTGCGGAGGGGCCGGGGGGCGGGGGCTGCCCGTGGGGGGAGCGAGGGAGCGAGGGGAAGACAGAATTGGGGATGGCGACAGGCACTGGAAACCGGCGCTTGGCCCCCGCTCGGTCTCTGTGTTGTGGTGAGAGATGGTCCACGCCGGGAGCTACGGGCCCTGTAATCACAACATCCTCTCTTGCTGCTGGAGAGAGAGGGGGATGGAGGGAGGGAGAGAGAGAGGGAGAGGGGGTGGAGGGAGGGAGAGAGAGAGAGAGAGAGAGGACAGCGGGTCATGCGAGAAGAGGGAAAAGCAGGAGAGCGAGGGACAGAGAAAGGGAGGGAGAAAGGGACAAGGAAAGAAAAAGGCAGGAGATAGAAAGGAAGGGGAGGGATTGAAAAAATGGGGAAGAATAAAGAGGATGAGAGCACTGAGAGCAAAATAGGAGGAAAGAGTGAAGGAGGGAAGGAGAGGGAAAGATAAATGGAGAAATGGATAGGTAGAGGGAGAAACAGCAAGACAATGAAGGAAAGGAGACGGAGGGATTGAGAGAGGAAGGAGTGAAGGAGAAGGAGCAGGCACAGACTAGCAGCAGCTCCAGTAGTTCTGTCCAGCTCTTCAGAAGGAAAGCACGTGCGGTTTAGATTTTACAGTTCAAATCCCCAGCAAAGCCTCTTACAACAAGTGCTAACCATGTTTCCAAAACCCAGGTTAGCACCGGTCAATGGTATTCACACAGACTTCACTGGCTAGACTAACACACTTTTTTAAAAAACTATGTGAACCACGCCCAAGCTGGTATTTTCGTATTTCCACACGCATTTCACCGCGCTGAGAGCACCCTAACTCCAGTGACTCCAGTGACTCCAGTGACTGTAATGGCAGTGGCCTGAGCCTGTGTGCGGGTGCCGGAGGCGAGGCCCTCTCTGTGCATTAACTGGAGAGAGTGAGAGTAATGCGATTAAAGTGGCACGGACCGCGCGGGCAGGAGCCCTTCCCTGGATCAGCCCAAGCAGAGGCGTCACTTTCACCATGGGAACCGTGCAGTCGGAAAGCAGCCCACCTGCCTGCATGAACACGACCCGGGGTGGGAAAGGGAAGGTGCGGTTCTGTTGCGGTTGACGTGGAAAAGGCATGTTGTGTAGTGAGAGGAGCAGAATTATCTTCCCAATAACCCCTGTGTAACAGTGGGTGTAGTCCAGTGATCAAACAACCCCTACAGTGGGTTAACTCCAGTGAAATGGCAGTGCGCACACCCCCTACAGTGGGTTAACTCCAGTGAAATGGCAGAGCTCACACACACCCTACAGTGGGTTAACTCCAGTGAAATGGCAGTGCGCACACACACACACACACACACACACACACACACACACACCCTACAGTGGGTTAACTCCAGTGAAATGGCAGAGCTCACACACACACACACCCTACAGTGGGTTAACTCCAGTGAAATGACAGTGCTCACACACACCTTACAGTGGGTTAACTCCAGTGAAATGACAGTGCTCACACACACCTTACAGTGGGTTAACTCCAGTGAAATGACAGTGCTCACACACACCTTACAGTGGGTTAACTCCAGTGAAATGGCAGTGCTCACACACACACACCTTACAGTGGGTTAACTCCAGTGAAATGGCAGTGCGCACGCGCACACACACACACACACACACACCCTACAGTCGGTTAACTCCAGTGAAATGACAGTGCGCACACCCCCTACAGTGGGTTAACTCCAGTGAAATTACAGTGCACACACCCCCTACAGTGGGTTAACTCCAGTGAAATTACAGTGCGCACACCCCCTACAGTGGGTTAACTCCAGTGAAATGACACACACACACACACACACACACCCTGCAGTGGGTTAACTCCAGTGAAATGACACACACACACACACACACACACACACACACACACACACACACACACACCCTGCAGTGGGTTAACTCCAGTGAAATGACACACACACACACACACACACCCTGCAGTGGGTTAACTCCAGTGAAATGACACACACACACACACACACACACACACCCTACAGTGGGTTAACTCCAGTGAAATGACACACACACACACACACACACCCTGCAGTGGGTTAACCCCAGCACACCCGCTACAGTAGCTTACTCCACTGACTGCGAGAGGGATAACTCCACACTGTCTATCAGCAGCAAGGCTGCTTGATAAACTGCCCGGATTTTAAAACATCCCAAGCCAACGTAAAGTAATCCGCCTGTCACAGGTGCCAAAATGTAAATATACTTCTAAATTGTTCTATGATTTTACTGATAGAACTGTCAAAAAAAGGAAAATACCATCTGGCTGTTAAGTCACACAGTTCAATCAAAGTGAAGTCGTTGACAGTTCATCTATTTTGGTTAGAAAAAAGTCAAACCTTGACAAAGCAGGAGAATAATGCCAACCAGTGTGCAACAAACAGGCGATTTCAGAAACATCCTAAATCTGCCCGTTTCAAAAATAATCTGTCCACCCCTCTCTCAGTAAATGACGTCCTGTAATCTGATCTCACGGTTTAGACTGAAAAATACATTCATCTAAAGTGCATTAAGATAGACCTCCAGCAGGCTGGGTGACATATAAAGGATGAGTTATCCTGACTGAAACCAGTCCCTCTGGAAAAGCACGTTTAGGACTGTTATCAGTTTAAAATTACCGTAAACTCCATCACTCCTTATCTGCTCTTCCACAGCTGCTGCTGTCAATCACACACCAAGCACTATAAACATATGCAAAAATATGGCATACAGAATTATAAGGGCATATTTTTCAAGTTATCCCAGCATATTTTATTGTAACTTATGTCAGATATAGTTTTTTTTCTCACTCAGTGATATGCTTGTGTTGTTGGAATATATCATTTTAATATGCAGCACATGTAAGTTTCTACCACAGTGTCTGTACTATATAAGCAGCAGAGAGTGATAGTTTTTACTTTTTACTTTTACTTTAAAATGTAAAATTAAAAGTTTATTTAGTTTTTTTATAATGTACTTTACTCTATATCCATTTCATTGGATATCATTCTGCATAATTTTTTATTCTATTTTTTTCCATTCTGCATTATATCAAAAACAATTCCATGCATTCCATATATATATATATATATATTAGATATATAGTGTCTGACAGTATACAGTGTTACCTTACATGCCATCTATCACAGTAGTTTAAACTCAGAGTAGTGTAAACCTATGGAGTCTGAGCACACATGATACAGAATAACCCTCACACACCTGTGTGAAGAAAAATGATTGATTATAGAGTAAATTACTAAACCGTGGCTAAAGAGATCGAAGCTTGTTTTTGGCTCAATGGATTTCTGGGTTCTTCAGAGCAATGTGCAGGTTTAATTATTTCCTGCTTCACATTACTGTTGTCCAGCACCTTAATTAACAACTAATGTGCATTTACCCGTGTCTCAGTACTTCTGGGACCAGTACGACCTGAATTATTTACACTGTAAAACAATAATTCAAGTTTACTGAATTAATTGAGTAGTCTTAACTTCAGTAGTTGGATAAGTCACTATAACTCAACTGACAATACTAAAAAACCAGTTTAACCGAAAATAGCAGTGAATACTTTAACAGATTAAGTTGCCCTACTCAGATGGTTGAAGGACAATCGATTTGCTGAAGCCATTTGAGCAATAGTCTTTTATTTTGCAGCATATGCACGTACTACAGTAGACTTTGGCCGTGAATCTACCGGTCACACTCCATTCTGCCACCTGTATTTACCTGTAGGCCTTGAACGAGGCAAAATTCATATTCTGTTCAAGTTCCTCCTCGCCTTCTGAAAGAGGAACTTCAAACACTGTAATTGAAACCACAAGCTGGGCGTCAAGCAACTCTCATTGCTATGCAGCCGCATGGACACAATTGATCAGCATTTTGGAGCAGGGGACAGGAAGCGGGGTGATTTTGAGACGCTATATTACCTTCAGATGAGCAGAGTTACTTTTGTAATTCCATATAAAAGAAGGCAGCAAAGAGGTGGCACCAACTCAATAGGGCACAACAAACAGCAGCTGTTACTACATAAATTAATAGAACTAATAAATACATAAACTTGCAAAACCTGAGCAGCATAATCTGCGCAGGGGTGAGGCTGAGAATAGCGTGCTTCGAGCTGCAAGCGTATACAGGATACAGAGCTGGATGTAGCATAGGTGGGGTGACTAAAGCCATGATAAAGACTGGTGTCTTGATTGCAGTGGGGGCGATGGGGAGGTTACTACACCACTGGAGGACCTGTACTGTCCTCTCAGGTCTACTTTTGCACTTGTTCTTGTGATTGATTTGCACTTTGTTGTACGTCGCTCTGGATAAGAGCGTCTGCTAAATGCCACGTAATAATGGAGGGGCCAGAGTGAAGTGGGGGGGAGGGAGTACAGGGCTCCACATTTTGAGCTTAAACGTCTGCAGACAGTGAGAGCACTGAGTCAGATTTCTGTTCTCTGATCAGGTTCTCACGCACATTAAAGAACCCGGTGTGGTGGATGTTCCCACCCCCTCCGCCCTCTCTTCCCTCCCCCAGGGGCAGTGGAGGAGGGGGGGGAGTGGCACTGCTGGATATTTTCCCTAAGGGGCCTGTCCCAAATCTGTTTTCCAGGTTGTCAGTTAGCGGGGTCGGTGGATGCTTCCGCGGGCCTGCCATTTGAACTCTGCTATTTCCAACCCACAGCCCCGCCCCCCGCACCCACAGCTGTTCCACATTAGCCCCTCCCACTCGACCCCTGACCTCCCGCTCCCCCAAATTCGTTCTGTAAAAACAGCTTAATGAGGGGTTTACTGGCCCAATTGGAAGTTTTATTAAAACCTATTAGAGAGCTTGAGGAGATGAGTTCGGGGAGGGCGAACTTTGGGGTCTCACGAACTGAAGGAAACCATTAGCGCAAACGACTCAGAGTTCAATCAGCCTTAAGACATGTGTTTCATTTGCCAGGATAGAAAAGGCCTAAAGCATTCGAGACACTGGTGTTTTACCCTGACATGTTGCTGTCTTCTTAGTTAATCCTGCAGTGTGTAGTAATTTAGGACTTCCCTAATCTTCCTTACTTTACTCGTTGAAGCTAATATAAGGGCAGGTATTAGTGCCTCAGTATTGGTCCAGTGACTTCAATTAAACATGCGTTTAAATTATTTTCAAACATTAAGTATATTTAAAACATCAACATTAAAAAACATTTAAAAATTTAAACATTATAAGTCATTTAAAATAGAGTATAACATATGGGACATTTGAATTCATGAATACGCATTTAAAAGCTGAAACACGTTTGGTATAGGACTGCATTAGAAAACACATTTTGATTCTTTATCACTTGTCACAACAGCAAATACAACTTGAACATCATACACTGTATTTAGGAAAGACAGAGCACAATTTATCGCCCAAAGAGTAACTGTGCATTTCTATTAAATTTGAATGTATCTTAATATTATTAATCCAGTGGATCATCCAGTTTGCTAATCAGGTTAATGTGACTAATCTGATTAACAAAATGGATGATTTACTGGAGCATTTGTTATGCCTAATATGAACTACCTGCCAAACTATCTGTCTGACCCAATTCTGGGTCCATTGTGCAGAGCTGCTTCGGTGGCTTGGAGGCCCGTGCGCTAGTCCCACCCAGGCGGTCCGCCTGACCCGAGCGGAAGCCGGCGTCTCCGGTTCGCTGTGGGACTGTAAAAGGCCCTGAAATGGCCGCTCGTCCGGGGCGGTAGTTGCGGGCCGCAGTCTGTAACCTGTAACTACGCCGGGGCGAAGAGGCCTCAGGCTGAGATAAAGCCGTTGTTACACATCAGGGTGCCGTTGCGTCGGTGAGCTCTTAAAGGCCGAACTCACAGGCTGAAGTCTCTCGCACCGCGCAGCCCAGCACTGGGACTCCTCAACTCTCTTTTTTTTACACCCGCTCCCTCCCTCCTTTTACACCTCTGTCTCTCTCCCTGCCCTCCTCCCCCTACTTCCTGCTTTCTCACTCCCTTTTATCACCACTTTCCGCCTCTCCTGATCTTTCTCCCGCTCCCACTCCATCAGTCTCCCTCTCTATCTGTCTCTCGGCCTCTTTCCCTCCCTCTCTTTCTCTTCATTTATCGCTTTCTCTCCGTTGCTCTCTCGGCCTTCCCTCCCCCCCCCCCTCCCTCTCCCTCCCTCCCTCCCTCCATATGTTCCGGATAAAGCCTTGCGGTGTGAGCAGTCTTTTCGATTGTCTGCTTTTTGATCCGAGATTCTCTTAAATCATGTTCCTAATTTTCCCGTGAATTAGATGGTGCGGGACGCCTCTGAGAGGGCTCCAGCGGGGAGCGGAAAGACCCGGGCGGGTTTTACGGGAAGCGGGACTCCGTTCCCACAGTCGCGTGACCCCCGGTGCCCGTGCCCTGGTAAGCAGGCCTGTCTCCGAGCCTCGCCGCGTTCCCCCTTCCCAAGGCTGCGCCGCCGCCTTGTTTTGTCTGGCTCGGGAGCGAAAGAAAGCTGCGCGATTTAAAAAGAAGACACGGTACATGTGTGCCGCCTGGGGCCGTCAGTGTGTGCTGTACCGCTGTCTGTCTGTGTGTGTTTGTGTAGGTACTATATGTGTGTGTGTGTTTGTGTTGGTACTGTATGTGTGTTTGTGTAGGTACTGTGTGTGTGGTTGTGTAGGTACTGTGTGTGTGTTTGTGTGTGTTTGTGTAGGTACTATATGTGTGTTTGTGTAGGTACTGTGTGTGTGTTTGTGTAGGTACTGTGTGTGTGTGTGTAGGTACTGTGTGTGTGTGTGTGTGTACGTACTGTGTGTGTGTGTGTGTGTGTGTGGGTACTGTATGTGTGTGTATGTGTAGGTATTGTGTGTGTGTGTGTGTGTGTGTGTGTGTTTGTGTTGGTACTGTGTGTGTGTGTGTGTGTTGGTACTGTATGTGTGTGTGTGTTTGTGTAGGTACTGTGTGTGTGTGTGTGTGTTTGTGTAAGTACTGCGTGTGTGTGTGTGTGGGTGTGTGTAGGTACTGTATGTGTGTGTATGTGTAGGTATTGTGTGTGTGTGTGTGTGTGTGTGTGTGTGTGTGTGTTTGTGTCGGTACTGTGTGTGTGTTTGTGTAGGTACTGTGTGTGTGTTTGTGTAGGTACTGTGTGTGTGTGTTTGTGTAGGTACTGTGTGTGTGTGTGTGTGTGTGTGTGTGTGTGTTTGTGTTGGTACTGTATGTGTGTGTTTGTGTAGGTACTGTGTGTGTGTGTGTGTGTGTGTGGGTACTGTATGTGTGTGTATGTGTAGGTATTGTGTGTGTGTGTTTGTGTTGGTACTGTGTGTGTGTGTGTTGGTACTGTATGTGTGTGTGTGTTTGTGTAGGTACTGTGTGTGTGTGTGTATGCTTGTGTAGGTACTGTGTGTGTGTGTGTGTGTTTATGTAGGTACTGCGTGTGTGTGTGTGTGTGTGTGTGTGTATATATGTGTAGGTACTGTATGTGTGTGTATGTGTAGGTATTGTGTGTGTGTGTGTGTGTTTGTGTTGGTACTGTGTGTGTGTGTTTGTGTAGGTACTGTGTGTGTGTGTTTGTGTAGGGACTGTATGTATGTGTGTTTGTGTAGGTACTGTGTGTGTGTGTTTGTTTAGGGACTGTATGTATTATCTGTGTGCATGTGCATATGCATGTGTGTGTATATTTCTTTCTTTCTATGCATACATGGCTGTGTGCACACTTGCCGGTATATCTTCTTGACTGTGTGTGTGTTGTGCTTGTGTATAATTATGTCAGCATATGTATATTTATGTGCACACACGTATATTTATGTGTGTGTCTATTTATGCGTGCGTGTCAGCGTGTAGATCATTAAATCATTTTTGTTATGTTGGTGTCATTCTATGTGGGCTGATTGTGGTCTCGAGCACCATTATGTTTTTGGGGTTTTGGAGGTTTTTTTTCTTTCAGAACCAAAATAGAAGTGAGGAGGGAAAAGCTGGGATGGCAACGTGACAAAATGAAGAAATGACTCCGGCACAGTTCTCTCGAGTAAGAGCCTGTGAATTTAATGCTGAGTGAGGTGGACAAACTGATCCCAGTACAGTTTAACTGAAATGGCTGAACTCAAGGCTCTGCATAGCAAAGGCTCAACCAATACATTTCAGATCTTGAGATGAAATGCAATTTATCTCTCCATCAATCTATCTGTCCGTCTGTCTACATCTATCTGTCCATCTATTTATCGGATCAATCAATGATCTATCTATCTGTTTTTATTTGCTGTTTACAGAAGTGGCTTTTTAGTGGGAGCAGACAGAGATTTGCAGCTAAATGTAAATGTGACTTCATGCCTCCCAAGCATTTTGGCGAGTAATCGTCAGTCCCGCCAAGCCGAAAAAAACTCAGACTTAAGACTTATCCGTGAGTGAAAGTTAAAGACAGACAGGACGCAGGACCGCTCAGTGTGAAGAGAAGAGGAGAAGAGGCCACGGAGCAGGAAGGTCCCCGCCGGGGAGAGAGACGTTGGCGAGAACACTGCCTCACCGTAAAGGACACCACGTCCGGGGGGCCTTTTCAAGAGGAACTCAGGGAGCGCGCACGGCAGGACGGCCCCCTGCCCGTTTAAAGGGGCCCCAGCGATAAGCCCGCAGGTGTTAGCGGAGAGGAAACGTGTGGGCCTGGGACTCCGCACTCTGGAAGCGTTAAATGAGCGCCAGCAGCTGGACTTGTTTCGGCACATCCCAAAACTAACCCCGACCCCGACCCCTCCCCAGGCCCCACCCACCCGTCCCACCGCACCTCCTCTCCGAGCCCTGCAGCTGTTTCGGTGTACGTGCGGCGGTAGCAGCGAGTTTGCGCCGAGCTCTCGGCGGAGGGACTCTCCGAGGCGAGGTTCACGTTTCGGGACACGCGGCCCACCGACAGCCTGCGTCGCCGTGGAAACGGCGTGTGGGGACGGGCCTCTCCCCCCCCCCACGCTGACCTGCAGGAAGCTGCGGGTCGACCGGGGCGAATCGGAGCGGAAACGCCCCGCTACGTATCCGGAAGAGGAACGTTCGACTTATCCCCCCAGAGTCTCCCGGTGACCTGTCGCTCGATAAGTGTGGCGTGGAGACGGGATTCACTTCACAGGGTCTGAAATACAGCCTTACCCAGTGCGCACAGTTGTAGGCAATTAATGAAGGTAATGAGCGCTGGTGGAGAGAAAATGGTGGAAAGAGAAAGAGAATTCATGCTAAAGCTCTTTTTTTAAGTGTTATTTAGCGTAACTCGCTGCATTTAGTGGCTTGGGAACCCCACCGACCTGTAAGAGATTCTCCCTCCCGCCCTGGTCATTAACAGGGTTAATGGAGATCAGAGCCCCTCATATACGCAAGCCTGCCGGGATTCTTAGAAAGTCTGACCAAAATATACAAATTCAATAAAACCATTTAGAATGTGATGTTTCTCATTTGACCAGCCTAAAAAGGCAAAAAACGAATTTGGTTAACAACTAATGAATGCCTCCGTGGTTAAAAAAAGAAAAGAGTTGAGAAATTTGTTCCGCTCTCTGTGATGTTGTGACTGCTATTTTTTATTAGCGAAAGGGCACTCTGAGTCTTGTGTCTGTGTGAAGCACATAGAGCATCACTGAGACAGAGCGTCACTGAGACAGAGCATCACTAAGACAGAGCGTCACTGAGACAGAGTGTCACTAAGACAGAACATCACTGAGACAGAGCGTCACTAAGACAGAGCATCACTGAGACAGAGCATCACTGAGACAGAGCGTCACTAAGACAGAGTGTCACTGAGGTAGAGCGTCACTAAGACAGAGCGTCACTGAGACAGAGCGTCACTGAGACAGTGTCACGGAGACAGAGCGTCACTGAGACAGAGTGTCACTGAGACAGAGCATCACTGAGACAGAGCGTCACTGAAACAGTGTCACTGAGACAGAGCGTCACTGAGACAGAGCATCACTGAAACAGTGTCACTGAGACAGAGCGTCACTGAGACAGAGCGTCACTGAGACAGAGCATCACTGAAACAGTGTCACTGAGACAGAGCGTCACTGAGACAGAGCATCACTGAAACAGTGTCACTGAGACAGAGTGTCACTGAGACAGAGCATCACTGAAACAGTGTCACTGAGACAGAGTGTCACTGAGACAGAGCATCACTGAAACAGTGTCACTGAGACAGAGTGTCACTAAGACAGTGTCACTGTCATTTCAGAGAGCTCTATCGTGGTGCACTTCTGCGGGGCGTCAGGATGTTCTTATGAGCAGGCGGAAGAGGAGGACTGCGCAGCAGTGTGCTGAAGCTTTTATACATCGGCCTCCGAGCGCGCGATGGCGGCGCACTGGCATTCCAGGCACCCGCTCCAAAACCGCCAATACCGCCAGAGTTAGCGCTGGGTTCCGCCCGGAACCCTGCCGTCCCCCTGCGGACCCCGCCAGGGGGGCAGTTCCTGGACGGCACCAATCAGCGACAGCTTGTCGGACTTAGCAAAACCCGGGGGTGCGATTTGACGGCCAGATTTGCGGGCTCATGTGAATTTCGAAAACAATAGTCGCAGAAACTAAAAAAAAAATAAAAAATTTAATAACGGTTTTGAATTGCCAATTGCGGCTACTCTAACGGAGCTTCAGAAACAGGGGCCCGCTGGATCGGGGCACCCTCAGGAACGATGGTTCTCATTAAACAAAGCTTGCGACCAGAAGGTTGTAGGTTCAATTCCCGGTTGGAGTACTGCTGTAGTCAAGGACACATTCCTTCAGTGGATAATCAGTTGTATGAATGGAGCTGAGCTTCTAAAGCCCCTTTGGATACAGGCATCCGCCAAGCGCATAAATAATAGTGTTGTGCGGACGAGCCAAACTGAGAGAAGTAAAAGAAATGCTGCTGAAGCTCTGGCAACCACCGCAGTCTCTTGCTTGGCCCTCCTGGCTATAATCCCTCCTCAGAGAGGATTCAGATGAAATTGTCTATAGCGTGGATCCGTGGGAGCGGGCCAGCTCGCTCCGGACATGCTTTTACGCTGCCTCCACCGTTAAGGACAAGACAATAGAGCGGATTCATCTCCAATTTATCCCCTTCTCTCGCTGTTTTATCTCCCTGTAATGAGCGGTCCAAAACAATCTGTGTCAGCCGTGTTTGTCAATGTGTTGGTGATTTCTTTAAAACCACACGTATGAATGTCCTCAGAGCCTGAATGATGTAACTCTGGGGCACTTCGCAAGCACTTAGACTTACGCACATTTTTACATTCACACACAGTTCTACGTTTACACACACTTTTTTTATCATCATTTAGTGGATATACTCTTATATAGAGGAGCTTATAGAAGCACATACATACAGGTTTAGGTAACAATCAGCTATCGCAGTCACGACATGGCATTATTCTAGAAATAATCTGACAATGTGAAGTGGGACAACTGAAGAAGTGCAAGAGGGGAGAGAAAATATAGTGCTGTTCAGGTTACAGCAGGTACAGGCATAGCTTTAGCGTGGGTAACGCACTGGTGAGCGCTGTGAATTCTGAACCCAATGCGAAATGCGCAGCTTGAGGTCAGCAAAAGCGTGTGATGAGGAAGGCTAGCAGCAGGGACTTCCGGAACAGTGTTGGGGAGAACGAGGAGCAAGCTTTTTGGGGTGGGGGGGGGGGGGGGGGTCAGTGGGGTCAGTGGGGTTGAGGCCGTGGACCCACCTGTGAAGATGCCTATGGGGGAGGGGGCCACTGGAGATGGGGAGCTGGGTGGGTTTCCAGTGAGATGCAGCACCACATAGGCCAAAGGTCAGGGGTCATGCAGGTCACTTCCTGTTTCCTTTGCAGATGCGTGTTGGGGGTGGACATTGGAGAGAAGAAATGTTATAAAGGTCTTAGTAAAACATTTTTACATTTCTGTTTTGGTAGCTTGTACAGACATACAGTACTGTGCCGAAGTCTTAGGCACCGTAGATTTTATAATATATATGTTTATTTGTATGTGTTAGTATAAAAAAAACATAATTTTTGTATTTAATTTTAAGAAACATATTAATGTAAGCAATTGACTACTTTTTACATAAAAACTTGATCAAGGCAGTCTGAGATTACAAGCAAGGAGCCAACTGTGGCAAGTTCTCCAACATGCTTGGAACAACCTCCCTGCTGATTGTTTTATAGAACTGCAGGACAGCGTTGGCTATCTCAGAGAAGTGATGCAGTTTTAACAGTGAAGGCTGATCACAAAAAATATTTATTTGATTCAGTTTTTAACTATTCCGCCAAATTACTAAAATGTAATGTAAAATGTATAGTATGTTTATTTAGGACCTTTCATTGAATTATTTTTGAAAGAACCTTATCTGTACAGAATGTTAAACAGGTGCCTAAGACTTTTGCACAGTACTGTACTTACTTGGACAAAGAGGTTTTATTTCCTGTGGGCCGTCCCATAGGCTGAGGACAATGAAATGCAGCACTACTATTTTCAGTCATGAAAGTGTTGTGGAATAAACCTCACTCCCTCTCATAATTGTGGCAGTATGGGCTCAGTACGTTATTGTTATCTTTAGAGTGATGTGTTGGGCTAATTTCAACCTGTTCCTTTGAAGAACACTCGCTCTCCTGCATATGGCTGATGAAAGCACAGCTGGAATCCTTACCTTTTCCTGGGAAAAAAAATATTTTCCTGTTTTTACTCCCCAGTTAGAAATCAGCAGCTCCTGCTACAGAACAGCAGTATAACCTCATGCAGTGGACTGACAGACTCAGCCACACACACAACCACTGCTACTCACACACATACACATATACACACACACACACACTCATGCATGCACACCCACAGCCGCCACGACTCACACACACATACACACACACAGCCACTGCTACTCTCACACACACACACACACACACACACACACATACACACAGCCGCCATGACTCACACATACACACAGAGCCACACACACACAGCCACTGTTACTAACACACTCATACACACACACACACACACACACACACACAGCCACTGCTACTCACAAACACTATGCTATGGCCCAATGCAACAAAAAAAAACTCCCCTGAACAGAGGGTGAAATAAAACACAAAACATTTACATTTACCTCGTAGATACTTTTATCCAAAGCAAAGAGCCAACAGTCATAACAACACAGGTCGGATGAGGTACAATTAGCATTAAGGATCAGTTGTCTTCAGCCATGAACATCCTATCTAGTTCACATGGTAAATATAGGCTACGTCAGTAGGTACGGTGTGACCAGAAGTCAGTAGGTATGTGTGCACTCTTGCAGAGGAGCAAGATGAGAGCATCGTGTCTATCTCCCCAGGAATTTCCCACACACTTGAGTGCTCTGTGATTTCCCGGTCCTTGGAGTACAGTCTCTTATCCTGCTGACAGAGTTTTAAAGGTAGATTTACAGATGTTGTGTACTGCCCTACACTGGCGGTGATAACCTGTCCTCTAATCAGGGCCCCGAGGAGAAGTTAGGGCGATTTTAGGGTTCCCCATTAATCTCAGCGCCCCTAAAATCTCACAAGGTGTCTTAACAAGATGTCCTCTTAAAGTCCAGCAGTCTTTCCACGCAGCTCTAATGGCACACAAACACACAAACCTCTTCTTTCTCTCCTCTCTCCCAAACATGACATTTCAGAGAAGCTTCTAGGCCTTGTTTTGCTTGGAGATAATCCTAGCTAACTGCTGTAACCCTAATGTAAAAAACAGCTATGACCAGCTTGAAATACCAGTTACCAGCTGTTATAGAGCTTCAGATGGTCAAACCATGTTGAGTATGGAGCTACCTGGTCAACCGCCTACCAGCCAAAACCTAGCTCAAGCTGGGGGTTTTTTTTCAGCAGGGGTTGTTGTTTTTTCTAATGTGTTCCCAGAAAGTTTGACTAAATGCTCCCAACACTTCAATTTTGTCCGTATTCCTGGCTGTCCTTCAAATGTTATTTCTTTGTCACAACGGATACTGGAGGAATGGTTTTTACTACTTATTATGGTTAAGAATGTTGCAATATTTAACAAATTTGGAATACACTTACATTTGGAAAAATCTTTAAATTCCTTGTCACCGTGTTCTTTCATAACTAAATAATAATGACATGCCAAAAGGCTTTTGGCATCATAAACATGTTCTCATCATAGCTTCCACCTCACACCAAATGAGCATTTACCCCAAATGTTCTCTCCTGTCCTTGAAACGTGTTTTCTGGGTAGGTGGTGTCCCCCCTGTGGGGCGTCCTTGTGGGTGGGGTAGAGGGGAGATTTGGGTCAGTGGGATTGGGCTGGGAGGATGGGGGTGTGTTTGTTACCAAGGGCAGCCTTTCTGAAAGCTGTGCAGCGGATGTGAGCTTCCACAGAGTGTCTGTTGTAATGAGCCTGTGTGGTGGCTGCTGTAGATGTAGAACAGCAGTGCCTGTTCAAGCTTAGTGAGTTTATGAAGTGAGTTTGTGCAGTGACTTTAGTGAGCTTGTGTGAGTTTATGCAGTGGGTTTGTGCAATGAGTTTGAGTGGGTTTGTGCAGTGAATTTGTACAGTGAGTTTGTGTGAGTTTGCACAGTGACTTTGAGTGAGTTTATGCTGTGGGTTTGTCCAGTGAGTTTGAGTGAGTTTGTGCAATGAGTTTGAGTGGGTTTGTACAGTGAATTTGTACAGTGAGTTTTTGTGAGTTTGCACACTGACTTTGAGTGAGTTTATGCAGTGGGTTTGTCCAGTGAGTTTGAGTGAGTTTGTGCAATGAGTTTGAGTGGGTTTGTGCAGTGAATTTGTACAGTGAGTTTGTGTGAGTTTGCACAGTGACTTTGAGTGAGTTTATGCAGTGGGTTTGTGCAATGAGTTTGAGTGGGCTTGTGCAGTGAGTTTAGTGAGTTTGTACAGTGAGTTTGTACAGTGACTTTATGCAGTGGGTGTGTACAGTGAGTTTGAGTGAGTTTGTGCAATGAGTTTGAGTGGGTTTGTGCAGTGAATTTGTACAGTGAGTTTGTGTGAGTTTGCACAGTGACTTTGAGTGAGTTTATGCAGTGGGTTTGTACAATGAGTTTAAGTGGGCTTGTGCAGTGAGTTTAGTGAGTTTGTACAGTGACTTTATGCAGTGGGTTTGTCCAGTGAGTTTGAGTGAGTTTGTGCAATGAGTTTGAGTGGGTTTGTGCAGTGAATTTGTACAGTGAGTTTGTGTGAGTTTGCACAGTGACTTTGAGTGAGTTTATGCAGTGGGTTTGTGCAATGAGTTTGAGTGGGCTTGTGCAGTGAGTTTAGTGAGTTTGTACAGTGACTTTGTACAGTGACTTTATGCAGTGGGTTTGTGCAGTGAGTTTGAGTGAGTTTGTGCAATGAGTTTGAGTGTGTTTGTGCAGTGAGTTTGAATGAGTTTGTGCAGTGAGTTTGTTTAGTGTTTAGTTCGAATGGCTTTCTACAGGAAGGTTGTGCGAGTTCATACACTAAGTTTGACAGATCGCACAGTGAGTATGTACAGTTGGCTTCAGTGAATTTGTGCAGTGCATTTGTGAGTTTGAGTGAGTTTGTACAATTCATTTGTACAATGAGTTTGAGTGAGTTTTGACAGTGAGTTTGTTTAGTGAGTTTGAGTGAGTTCATACACTGCGTTTGAGTTCGTGCAGTGACTTTGAATCAGTTGGTACAGAGAGTTTGACTTAGTTTGTGCAGTGAGTTTGTACAGTGGGTTTGAGTGAGTCTGAGCGCTGAGCTTGAATGAGAATGCACAGTGAGTTTGTGCAGTGAATTTGAATGAGAATGCACAGTGAGTTTGTGCAGTGAGTTTGCAGAGTGCCTGTTGCAGTTGCAGTGACTCTCCGCAGACAGTTTGAGCAGAGCCTGTTGCAGCCACAGTGAGTTTGTAGAGTGAGCGCGTGCAGTGCTGTTCTACGCCCTCTTCTACCTGCCGCGGCCTGGGTGCAGTTATGTTTGCGCAGTGAATTTGTGCAGTGAATTTGAGTATGCGCAGTGAGTTTGCATAGTGTCTGTCGCAGTTGCAGTGAGTTTATACAGTGTGTTTGCGCAGTGAGTGTGCGCAGTGCTGTTCTCCTCCCTCCTCTCCCCGCTGTGGGCCGGGTGCAGTTGTGTTTGCGCCTCAGGAAGATCACAAAGAGGCGCTTTGTGAGAGAATGCAGCTGCTGAACCACATCCAGCTGAAGAGAGAAGGGAGCAGGTGGGTCAGACACACACACACACACACAAACACACACACAACCCCTCCACTCATACAGTAACACACACACATATGTACATATGCAAACACACACACAACCCCTCCACTCATTCAGTAACACACACAGATATGTACATACACAAACACACACACACACACACAACCCCTCCACTCATACAGTAACACACACACATATGTACATATGCAAACACACACACAACCCCTCCACTCATTCAGTAACACACACAGATATGTACATACACAAACACACACACACACACAACCCCTCCACTCATACAGTAACACACACACATATGTACATATGCAAACACACACACAACCCCTCCACTCATACAGTAACACACACAGATATGTACATACACAAACACACACACACACACAACCCCTCCACTCATACAGTAACACACACACATATGTACATATGCAAACACACACACAACCCCTCCACTCATTCAGTAACACACACAGATATGTACATACACAAACACACACACACAGACAACCCCTCCACTCATACAGTAACACACACACATATGTACATATGCAAACACACACACAACCCCTCCACTCATACAGTAACACACACAGATATGTACATATGCAAACACACACACACACACAACCCCTCCACTCATACAGTAACACACACACATATGTACATATGCAAACACACACACAACCCCTCTACTCATTCAGTAACACACAAAAATATGTACATAACACAACATTACATAACATAAGAGAGAACGAGAACAGGCCATTAAGCCCAGTGTTGCTTGTCTGTTCCTATCTCTAAGTGTACCTACTGCTTAGTTTGCCTAACACCGTTTATCTAACACCGTATCAAGCCTGGTCTTGAAGGCCCCCAGTGTTCCAGCCTCCATGATATGTCCTGTCAAGCCATTTCACACAGTGACCACTCTCGGTGTGAAAAAATACTTCCTAATATCGGTGTGCAATTTATACTTTGACAATTTCCATTTGTGCCCTCCCATTCTGCAAACCGAACTCATCCTGAAGAATCGCCTGTAGTTCACTTTGTTAATCCCTTTAATGAATTGGAAAGCCTCAACCAAATCCCCGGTTTGTCAGGCATTATCTACCCTTATGAAAATCATGTTGGCTATCCCTTAGAATGTTATTCCTTTCAAGAAATAACTCCAGTTTGTCTCTAATGATAGATGATAGATTCCAGTATTTTACATGTGATGCAAGTTAGACTGACAGGCGTGTAGTTTCCTGGATCAGTAAGGTCCCCTTTCCTATACAATATATTGGTATTATATTACCTTGTTTCCAGTCATCCGGTAATTCTCCAGTTTCTACAGACTGTTTAAAAATACTTGCCAGTGGTTTCAAAATGATCTCACTTAACTCTTTGCGTACCCCGTGGAATATGCCACCGGGGCCTGCTGCCTTATTTGTCTTTCATTCATTCATTCATTCATTCATTATCCTAACCCGCTTATCCTGAACTGGGTCGCAGGGGGGCTGGAGCCTATCCCAGCATACATTGGGCGAAAGGCAGGAATACACCCTGGACAGGTCGCCAGTCCATCGCAGGGCACACACACCATTCACTCACACAATCATACCTACGGGCAATTTAGACTCTCCAATCAGCCAGTGAGAACCTGCATGTCTTTGGACTGTGGGAGGAAACCGGGGTACCCAGAGGAAACCCACGCAGACACGGGGAGAACATGCAAACTCCACACAGAGAGGCCGACAGGGATTCGAACCCAGGACCTCCTTGCTGTGAGGTGGCAGTGCTACCCACTGCACCATCCGTGCCGCCCTTATTTGTCTTTAGTTTATGTAATATATCTAGTATGTCTTTGTCTCCTATCTCAATATCAGCTGAGAAATTCTGAGTATTGAATATGCCTTCCGGTCGATTCATAACCTCCCTGGTAAAACTGAACAAAGTAGCCATTTAAGGCAACAGCAATATCTTTATTCTTATACAGCAGTTCTCCTTTGGTATTCCGAATGCATTTAACCTCTTTAACTTTCCTTTTCCTACTACAGTATAGAAAGAAAAGCTTGGGATTGCATTTTACAACTTGTGCAATTTCCCTTTCAAATAGCCTCTTGGCTGACTTTAGTTCTTTTTTAATCTTAGCACGCACATTACAATATTCAGCCTTATTACTCTCAGTTATGTCCTTTTTATATATCTTAAACAGTTTATTCCTTTTTTTCACAAACTCTCATCCACATACAGACACACACAAAACCCACCACTCATACAGTAACACACACAAATTTGTACGTACACATACAAAGACAGAGACACACAAAACCCTCCACTCCCACAGTAATACACACACATACACAAACACACACACAAATACACTTTGAACTGTATGATGCACAGGTAGTAGCACAGCACCCCCCCAAGAGCACCTAAACAGCACTCACAAGATATCCAACACATCACTCACAAGATATCCAACAAATCATTCACAAAATACCCACCAAATCACTCACAAGATATCGAACACAACACTCACAAGATATCCAACACATCACTCATACGATACCCAACAAATCACTCACAAGATACCCTACACATCACTCATAAGATACCCTACACATCACTCATAAGATAACCTACACATCACTCACAAGATAACCTACACATCACTCACAAGATACCCTACACATCACTCACAAGATACCCTACACATCACTCACAAGATACCCTACACACCACTCCTAAGATACCCTACACATCACTCACAAGATAACCTACACATCACTCACAAGATACCCTACACATCACTCATAAGATACCCTACACATCACTCATAAGATACCCTACACATCACTCACAAGATACCCTACACATCACTCATAAGATACCCTATACATCACTCATAAGAGCGACATATCACTGCTGGAACTCTCCTGTCAAACAGTCAGATGAGCCCAAGGCGTCGAGGCCCCCGCCATGTTCTCCCTCTGGTCTTGTGGGTTCTACATTTACTCAGCGTAAAACACATTTTTCTAAAAACCTGGAAGAATCCTGAGCGCTGGAAACCTGAGCGCTGGAATAGCTGCGCGGTGGTGGGTGGGGGGCGGAGCGGAGCGGAGGATCCTGGGGGATCGGAGAGGCAGAGCTGTTATCGGGTCACAGGTTGCCAAAGCCAGATTTCTGCATCCTAATGGGGGGGATCAGTAAGGAGAGACTCATCCGGCTCACCCAGGAGAAAGGAAAAGGAAGGACAGGGAAAGGAGCCCAGTGAAAGAAAAGACAGAAAGGAAATGTTGCCATCTGCTCCCCTCTCTCTGCGTGTGACGGATCGTATATCAAACTCTATAGAACAAGTTGCACCTGAAGTGGGCTACAGCGTTCGTGCGGCTACGTGGAAACCTCCCGTTATAGACGATCTCCCGACCGCATAACTCAAATGAAAAGGATGCAGTTTTCGAAAGCATCTATTTTCAGTCGTTGCTCTTTTTTTGGTATTCGCAGTTGTATTTTTGAATGTTTCATAAATCGGGTCCTAAAATTTGGGGGGAGGGGGCGGGGGCCGGATGTGGTGTGGAAGCCTTCCTCCTTTCTGGAAAAAGTCAGAAAGAAGAAAAAGAGCCTTTCCTCCCCAGATGCGAGCGACGCCCTCTATTCTCCCGCTTTTTTTCGACACCCCCCCGCTGGCTTGTTTGTGGCGGAGAACAGGGTTTTCTGTCATGGTGGCATAATGGGCGCCCGGAGCAGCCCTTCCCGGCTCGTTCCCGGCCCCGGCTCCTGAAAGATGCCAGTGTCTTCTGTGCGCTTAGTATTCCTGGAGGAATCCAGGGAGCATCCTTATCGCAAATCACAGCCTCGGTCACCCCGGTTTTAATGGGCCGAGCTTCGCCTAAAGCTGCACTTTATGCCACTCATTAACCCTGAACTCTGATAGGGCAGCGGTCTACCGCACACAATATCCCTTAACCCTGCCTCTCGTTTGATAGGGCAGTGGTCTATACCACAAAACATTCCTTAACTCTTCCTCTCATTTGATAGGGCAGTAGTCTATACCACAAACACATTCCTTAACTCTTTCTCTCATTTGATAGGGCAGTAGTCTATACCACAAAACATCCCTTAACTCTTCCTCTCCTCTGATAGGGCAGCAGTCTATACCGCACAACGTCCCTTAACTCTTCCTCTCCTCTGATAAAGAAGCAGTCTATTCCATATAAAGTCTGTGAGTTCTGCTTTTTCTTGTAAAGCAACTTGTCTGCCCCACAAAACAGTGAAGAAGCAGAAGTTTACAAACGGTGTCTCTCCTGGTAGCAGAGCCACCATATAATACAGAAGAGCATTTAAGTAATTGCAGTATGACCTGTTTGTCAGTGTCAGTGCTAGTGTCAACATTCACTGAAAATATTTCACCAAAATACTTTCTCCCCTTGCAAAACACTTCTAATTGCTTTGTGCAGCTTACGGGAACCAAGGCTGTGGAACGATATGTCACTCCAAGTGCCTGTCATCATATGATAGTCTGGGGTGACAACGGGCTCAAACTTGAGCGGTAGGTGGAAGAGAACGGTGCAGTTTCTGCCAAAGCTTTAAACCCGGCATTCCTGTGAAGGCGATTGGCTATCGGCACCGTCTAATGACATGCATATCTCGCGCTTCCTGTGTGCTTTTGGGGCGATCTGAGCGTCTGTGCTCCTGTCAGAGCAGAGACCCCTTCACCACTAATGAATTCAGCTGCTTGGATTCAAACAAACAGGGGAATGTTTTTCTTCTGGAATCGAAAAGCGTCCATTCGGATAACGTGCTTTTACGTTTACATGACAGTTTCGGCATTTAGCGGACAGATCTTACCCAGAGCGACTGACGCAGACGGCAGAATTACATACAATCCCTTTGCACAGCTGGACATAGGCTGAAGCAGTTCAGGTTAAGCGCCCGGCTCAAGGGCACAGCCGTGGCCCCCTAGACAAGAATCAAGCCCACAAACTACAGTTACGAGTTCATTTCCCTGCCCAAGTGCCCTACACTGGGGCGCTTGATGAATATGGTAAGCAATTGCAGGGAGAGAGCAGCAGTCAAAATTCCATTCAGTTGTAATCTAATAACCCTGCATGCCTGGTGTGTGTGTGTGCGCGTGTGTGTGTGTGTGTGCTTGGGGGGTGGTTAGCAGGCAGCTGAAAGTTAATTAACGAGACTTTAACTGCCGTGTAGTAACATGTGCGCGTGTGTTGCTATGCACAGTCTCTGTTTACTGTATGGAAAGTTAAAAGAGGGCTGATCTTCGTCTGGTGCCCTGCTGTGTAATTTGTAACCCTGTGTGCTGTGACAACCACTTGTTTCGGGAAGAGAGCAGTAATGGGAGCCTCCAGGTTGCAGATATTAGACAGTATGCAGATCTATCTATGGCTTTAGTCACTAAAAACGTGTTTGACTGTTTACTACCAGTTGTATGCTGAACATCGGAACCCCACAAATATCTAATTGTGGCTTTAGTCACTAAAAACGCATTTGACTGTTTACTACCAGTCGTATGTTGCAAATTGGAACCCCACAAAGATCTAATTGTGGCTTGAGTCACTAAAAACGCATCTGACTGTTTACTACCAGTCATATGTTGAGAATTGGAACCCCACAAAGATAATCAGCAGTTGCTGCAGCCTCTTTAAAGTAAACACGTTTGTTGGGTTTTCCCCTCAGTGGTTCCAGCTCCAGAGGGGTACTGGGATAGCCGTTCCTCCCTGTGGGGGACAGCACTGTGGTGTGGTTCTGAGGCTGTGACTCAGCGGAGTCACAGGGGCCAGGGGCCAGGGGCCTTCACATCTACCCCCATCACCCCCCCCCAAACACACACACACACTGGAGGGGGTGGGAGGGTGTGTTCCTGCAGGGAGAACCAGAAGAGTGTCAGGCACATGCACACACGCACAGACACACACACACACACACAGCTTCCGCTGCATATTAATCCTATCCAGTGTGATGAGCTTTCAAAGGGCAGCCGGTGAAAGTTCAGAGGGTTCGAGGGGTTCAGTGAGGGAGGGGGGGTCCACTGAGAGTTTAGGCTCAGCAGCTCACAGCTGGGTCTGCTGGGGGCCAAGACGCTGGTGTGAACGGTGTGTGTGTGCGCGCGTGTGCGCGTGTGTGCGCGTCTGTCCGTTTCCTTATGGATGTGTACATTGCTTGCGTATCTGCATGCATACATAAGTACATCCGCATGGCGTGTAGTGATGCCTGTGTCCATGTGTATGTGTACACGCAAGTGAAAATATACATGTTTGCGTCTGTTTGCCATAGCGAAGGACCTTTTGAATATGTGACGTGCATGCATCAGACAACATGGACATGTGGGAGTTGTAAATGTGCATGTTCTATACGCTCATGAGTATGCACATACACAGTATGAGTGAATGCATGTACACACGCGTTTTCATGCGATTAAGTATGCAAGTGCGTTTGCATGTACATGCGTGTATTCCTGCCTCTTTGGAAAACTCCCACAGGGATCGAGACGGTAATGGCGGCTAAGCAGCCAGGCGTTCCCGCAGTCCTGCGGTGGTTCGGCTCCCCGCTCTGCGTCTGGCTCAGGGGCGGTAAAGATGGCGGCCGGCCAGCGGGTTTTGCATGTCCAGCGGTACGAGCCTGAGGATCTGATAATCCCAGGTGAAAACGGGCCGCATTTGGTTATTCAAAGCGCCCCGCTCTCCCTTTCTCTCTCCCGGCCGTGACCCCGGCTGATCAAACCAGGATGTTACAGATGCAAAAAAGGAAGGAGAAAATGCAAAAAAAAAAAAAGACACATTTGCATGTTTTCGCTCCTTTCCTACAGCTGGCGTTTCTGAGTTATGGATTTTTGTCTGTCTGGCCTGCCAGAGTGTCAGATGCTAAAACGATTCAGCATTAATTGAAATATTACAGCCCTTTATACAAGTCCACGAGGGATCTAATATAGCCTACTCCGTCAGAGTTTATTGGACATAAAAACATTTTGCTATGCAGTGAGGCATACGAGACTCAGAAGTAGCGTTTGGATCGTGAAACCTGTGGTTTAACAGCAGAATCTACGGTGGCATTAGGCTTTGCTCTCACCGATTTTTCTTGATACTCCTTTCCATAGTGATTTATCAGCTGGGTCGGTTCGTCTTTCGTAAATAAACCCCCCTCCCCCGACAGGCAAACCGTTCTCCCAACCACTTAAACTGAATTACTTTAAACTGTTTAAGCTGAAATGGTTGAGAGAGGTGCTCTCAGCTGTTCCAGGATCAGTGCTCGTGGGAGCAATTGTCCTTGGATAACAGACCCATACTGAGAGAGATATTCGGCCCATATGCTTCCTACATGGATTTGGCCTCATGTTAAGGAAACCCAATAAATAATACCGCTACCACAGTGGAAAAGGCTGAGAGTAGATGGACCTCTTCTGTGGATGTCTTCTTTCATATAGCAGCATCTCTGGAGAGAATGTTTAAGCTGAAGTTACTGACTAAAATTTAATGAAGTCAAATTAATTCAATAAATTGTGTCACTGTTAACTTTTAAAAGTTACTGTTTTGTTTCACGAAAGCTGTGTGAGAAGAGGAACAGAAGTGAGAAAGAGAGACAGAAAGAAAGAGAGATGGACAGACGAAAGGGAAAGTAAATCACATTAGAGTTGACACTTTTTAAAGCTGCTTTGCATTTGGGTCCTTCAGTGTGTTCAGTCAGGGACTTCAAAACTACAGCACTGACCCCATGGGGGCTTTTGTGGGCCACGAAGGCGGGGGTTGTCTGGAGAAACAGCACCCAAAAAAACATTGAAAACAGCAAAGCCAGAAGTAAGCTTACTCGCTCTTCTGCAAGTGACAGAAGCAGGGGGCAACCTTCAGCGCGGGTTCGAGCCGGTTTGGGGCTCGCTACCCCCGTGAGACGCCCCCCCCCCACCCCCCCTCCCCCACAGACCACAAGAGGCATCCTGAGGTTTGGAGCCATCCCCCTGGCATCCCTCACTCTGCTTTATCAGCCTACACATCTGTACAGTCTAAACACAAAACCCAAAACCAAATTTCTAGAATAATCTGTAACGCACTTAAAGTTTCTTAACTCATTTTTCATGGTCGGTATTTACAGAACTTTTTTTTTCCCCCCGCCGGAGATTCCATATGTGTTTTTATGCAACATGTTTTTCACATTGATATGGCTGTAGCTTCATGCCTCCCTGTCACTGTAGATTGAATTTTCAACCATTTTGTGTTTTAAGCTTTAAATCATAAAGGTCTACTTCACCCCTCCAATTCACTGCAACACCCCCCTACCACTCCCACCCCAACCCAAACTAGTATTGTATTTGCACTACAGAGATATATATCCATAGTGCAAATATAAATTACAGACTGCTTGTCTGGGTTTTTTATGTTGTCTGTGGCTGGAAGTTGGCAAGACTGCTATTGGACAAACAGAGGGGTTGCCGGGTTGGCAAAAGGGGGGCTTTTCACAATTTTGGCCGTGGAGAGGAGACGATGTTTTTGTGAAATCCAGGTGCCAAGCAATATAATTTCCTGTAAGTGCTTTCGGCTGTAACCACCAAAAGTACTTTCCCCGAGACCCAAAGCAATTACCATGCTGAATGAAAAAAGTGACTGCATGCATTTCCATCTCTTTTAGGGCCAAATTAATTACCAGGATTTCAATACCATGTAAACACAGCATTTTAATTTAAGGAAAATTAAACGATAATTATTTTTGTGCACCCCATTACATTTGTGCGATCATTATTACACCCATATACTACACTATGCATTAATGCTAATTGAAGGAATGCTCAGTGTTATATCAACATATATATATATGATATGTTATTTTTTTTGACCTCACATATTTTTTTCAAGTCAAACTAATATGTACACCATAAATTGACAACACAGCGGATGGACATTAATAAATATGGATACCCGTGGCTGTCCTTAATTTTAACCTTATTTTTCTTCACGGACACAATTTGGCAAATTCAAAAAGAACTGAACAATTGCATTTATTTTTCTGTCAAAATTAAGGACAAATGTTTTTTCCAGACCACAGACATATTAGATATCCGATTCCAAATCTGTGCTCATATTACAGTACAGGCATTTAGCAGACATTCTTATCCAGAGACTTCCACAACTTGCATTTTTCATAGTATCCTTTTATACAGCTGGATAAATACTGAAGTGAAGTACCTTGCTCAAGGATACAACAGACAAAAAAATTGATTGAGGATTCACAATCAGTGTCGCTGTCAGTCACGACCATATGTTGTTAAGAGGTCCAGAGAAATTTAGAGCAACAGGTAGCGGAAGCTACCAGAATATTCCCATATGAGGCTTAAACGACCTCGCAAGCGTCCAATCACGACTCGTTCGAACCAATCAGAAGACTGAGCGACATGGCTCAGGCAGTAAGAGCAGTCGTCTGGCAGTCGGAGGGTTGCCGGGTCGATCCCCCACCCGGGCTGTGTCGAAGTGTCCCTGAGCAAGACACCTAACCCCCAAATGCTCCTGACGAGCTGGTCGGTGCCTTGCATGGCAGCCAATCGCCGGCGGTGTGTGAGTGTGTGTACGAATGGGTGAATGGAGAAGCATCAATTGTACAGCGCTTTGGATAAAGGCGCGATATAAATGCCTTCCATTTACCATTTACTGAGCTCTGCAGCGATCAGTTTAAACTGCTGAGTCACTCGTGGCTGGAAACATTTGGTAAACCTTGAAGGACCCATTCTCCCCCCGGTACAGCCCGGTTCAGACCTTGCAGTGAGCGGAGGCTTGTATCTCCTCGGTTACAGTATGAACACATTCCTCCTCCTCCTCCTCCTGCTCCTCCTCCTCCTCCCCCGGGCTGGTCGGATTGGCCGTTTGGCGTTCCCATCTGAGCGTGACGCCGCACCTGTCGGGGAGGAAGGCCGGGGTAATCGGCGTAATCCGGACGAGGAGCGGACTCGCGCGCGGTGGCCGGAGAGCGGGGCGCAGTCAGGCCCTGAGCCAATCGCTGCTGTAATAAAGATGGAGGGCTGTCACCGTCTCCCCCCCCACCACCAGTTCTCTGTTTTATCTCCAATTTCCTCTTTTTTATTTTTCCTAGAATGAGTTTTTCCTTCAACTCGGGGAGGGGAGGGGGGGAATGGCTATTCCTCTGTGCCTCTGGGTACTCCCCTCCTACACACCTCTCACATTTCTCCTGCTTGCATCACTCTTCTCCCCTTCCTGTGAAGAAGGGTAGCTGTTTAAAAGTCATTTCGTTGACTCATCTTTTGAGTCAGAATTCATACCTCGACCGAGGACCGAGGATTTCTCGCTGACTGCCTGCCTGCTCCCCTCGTCCTTGGCTTCACGCCGGCACTTTGAATGTCAGTTATTTGCTGGGAAAGAACTTTTGGGGGGGGCGGGGGGGCGGAGGGGGGGGGGGGGGGGCTCGGAGGGTCGGCAGGAAAATGCCGGAGTCGTGTTGACGAAGGGCGAGGCTCGGTCCGCTGGGTCGACCGCGTGGACCACACAGCGACTCGGACACACCTCGGCTAATGCGCCTCTCCAGTAGCGCTCCTCTTAGCTGTTTTTATCTCTGACCAGAGAGACACTGCAAGCACAAGAACTACTGAACTGAGTGTGCTGGAAGAGTGCAACTTACAGTCAGTAAGTTCTTACTGTAGATATACACTCACCGAGCACTCTATTAGGAACATTTTTACTTTATTACGCCTACTTCATTCATTCATTCATTCATTCATTCATTATCCTAACCCGCTTATCCTGAACAGGGTCGCAGGGGGGCTGGATACATTGGGCGAAAGGCAGGAATACACCCTGGACAGGTCGCCAGTCCATCGCAGGGCACACACACCATTCACTCACACACTCACACCTACGGGCAATTTAGACTCTCCAATCAGCCTAACCTGCATGTCTTTGGACTGTGGGAGGAAACCGGAGTACCCGGAGGAAACCCACGCAGACACGGGGAGAACATGCAAACTCCACACAGAGAGGCCCCGGCCGACTGGGAGTCGAACCCAGGACCTTCCTTGCTGTGAGGCGGCAGTGCTACCCACTGCACCATCCCCGCCGCCTTACACCTACTTATTCATGCGATTATCTAATCAGCCAATTGCGTGGCAGCAGAGCAAGTACTGTACAATCATGCAGATCCAGGTCAGGAGCTTCAGTGAACCAGTCAACCATCAGCATGGGGGAAAAAATGTGATCTAAGTGACTTTGACCGTGGAATGATTGTCGGTTGCAGACAGGGTGGTTTGAGTATCTCAGAAACTGCTGATTGCCTGGGTTTTTGCAGGCACACTCGTCTCTGGTGCTAAAAAGTTTAGTTCAGAGAATGGCCAGACTGGTCAAAGCTGACAGGAAGGTGACAGTAATGCAAATAACCACACATTACAACAGTGGCATGCAGAAGAGCATCTCTGAACACACAAAGCATCATAACTCTAAGTGGATAGGCTACAGCAGTGGAAAGTAAGTCTGATAAATACCTAATAAAGTATACATTAGCATATATTAGCACTGTGGTTTCTGTCATCATCCTACCTTTGTACCTGCATACATTTCATTTTATGTATCTTGCCAGGAAGACCTTGTAAATGTCTGTGGATTATTATGGTTTGACCCAATAAATTCATGCCATTCTATAATTGCTAATAATTATTTTGACTACCAGGTTCTACGTGCTGAATGAATTCTGTGTTCTTGAAGGCTGATTAGGGTTCTCAAATGATATTTACCTTGGCCAAGGAGGACATGTAATGACGACAGTCCGTCCATTTGTCCGTCCATCGATCCGTTTGTCTGTCCATTGTTGAAAGACATATCTGGAAAAATAATGGTTGGATTGCCGTGATATTGGCTGTACAAATTAATGTAAGAGGAAGAAACCTATTGATTCTGGTGACCCCATGACCCCAGCACCACCACCAGACCAAACGTACGTTGAAAAGCAATGACCGAATGACATTTGCTGTGAACATCCATGAGAAGGGAGAGTTGGCCTTGGCAAACATCTGCACTCTACTGAGTTCATTCTTTCTAGTTAGGTTTAAATTTGTGGTTCTCCATGGTTAGATTGTTGTTGGGTTGTCTAAGTGGGGGAAAATATTTCAATAAACATCAATCGCCTGCCCAGAAACTCCCCTTTGCTTTTCTAATCTTCAAAAATAAATTCTCAAGTGACAAGTGGAAGTCATACATTTTGTTTGTTGCAGGAAAATGCTGATGAGATTCATTGTTTTTGTGAGGGGGTGGTTAAATGCAGGCTGTTTCCTCATATTTAGCAGACAAAACCAAGAGCTTCATGTGCATTTGTTGACCAATTCCTGGTTGACCAATGTTGTATTCATCTCAACGTTAAACCCTGGGTCACCTAAATAGTCCATAAGGAAATGGGGGGGGAAATTTTCTTAAACTTTAAATTTCTCCTTTTTTTAATTGTGCCACGAGAAAGGCTCTCTCCAAACAGCCCAGTACATGCTGTAAAGGGTACATTTTGGAGGCTGAAGGTAAACTAAAAAGCGAAACCACTGACCACGCTTAATGCACAGGGCAGTGTTTTCATAAAAGTTAAATAGAACCCCGGCTCAAAATGTCTCCCCATGACCGTTATGGGGAATAAAGGCATCGCAGTGATCAGGGAACTTTTCATTTGAAACGAGCAGCTCCTTCACTTTTATTCTAGCGCTTTAACTTGTGACGTGGTCTCGTGAAGCTAGGCGATATCCCAGTGCTTGTGGCTTGTGACATCGCTCCATCTCTCAAAATGGATACTTTTCTTTTTGACAGATCATAGCATTTATACAGCGGTGTCACGGCTGAGCTTCATATGCACAGCCTCGGGCCTGGTCTTCTAACTGAACCGTTACACCAGTGTGAAATTACTGCTGTTTATTTGCAGTGTGTAGTAGTGTCTACGGCATAAGTACAGTCCGCAGTAGTATCTCGCAATTCTGTGTGTAAAACTACCTCCTGTGTAAGGGCTGTGTATAAGAGTGTCACTTGTGTACGTGCTGTGTGCAGCAGTAACTTCTCTAAGTGCTGTGTGTATTATTAGTAGTGATTTCTGTTTGCGGAGTCTGTTCTGCTTCCACTTATGGCTGCTGCATGCTCTTGCCAGTGCTCTCCTGCTCTGTGTTCCTAAGCAGCCTGGTTTTGTTTTGTCTGCATCCTTGGCTCTGGCAGTGTTACATCTTGGATTGAAACTTAATCTAATGTCTCTCTCTGGAAGCCACAAAAGGAGGTGGTTTCTCTCTTCCATCTCTAGCTACTAGGCCTTAAGGCTGGGTGTGTGTCTGTGTGTGCGTGCGTGCGTGCGAGCGTGTGTGTGTGCGTGTATGTGTGCGTGCGAGCGTGTGTATGTGTGTGTGTGTATGTGTGCGTGCAAGCGTGTGTATGTGTGTGTATGTGTCCGTGCGAGCGTGTGTATGTGTGTGTGTACGTGTGTGTGTATATGTGTGAGTGTGTGTGTGGGTGTGTGTGTGTGTATTTGTGTGTGTGTGAGCGTGTGTGCGAGCGTATGTGCGAGTGTGTGTGGATGTGTATCTGTGAGTCTGTATATGTGTGTGTGCAAGCGTATGTGTGAGTGTGTGTATGTGTATGTGTATGTATGTGTGTGTGTGTGCGAGCGTATGTGTGAGTGTGTGCATGTGTATGTATGTCTGTGTGTGTGTATGTGTGTGTGTGTGTGTGTGAGCGTATGTGTGAGTGTGTGTATGTATGTGTATGTGTGAGTGTGTGAGTGTGTGCGTGTGTATGTATGTATTTGTAAGTGTGTGTGTGTGTGTGTATGTGCGTGTCATTAAGCTGAACAAGGTGCCGTTCACACCCATATCTTTGTGCAAATGAAAATGGACCACACTGACTGCTGGACAAAAAGGTTTCCCTTACATGCAAAGAAATATGTTCTTGCAAAGAAAAATGAAATAATGCAAATCACGAAAGATAAACTCAGGGCTATTCTTCCATTGGCCAAAGGCCAGTCCGGTCGCACACGGGACAGTAATAGAACGTACCAGATGGGATCACTGTGCACAGACTGTTCTGTCGAAGGGTAACGCGATCTCATCATGAAGGGTTCAACATAACCATCTCACCAGCGCAAGCTAATCCCCTAAAAGCTAACGGGGAAGTAGCAGGGCTTGATTTGATTTTTCATATGGTTAATTGCATCCAGCGAAGAAACATATTGTTTGGATTTGGCAGAGGGGCGTTTAATGGTTTCCCTACTCGGGCGGTGAGCTGAGGCAGTCAGGCAGAGTTTGGGCAGTCTGCGTCCCCTCTTTATGGGACGGGAAGGCAGGCGTTTCTGCAGGTTATTTACTGCCCCATGTCACAAACGTCCAATTTGGATGGAAGTTACTGCCTTAACAATACTCAACACAAGTACAATACGCGGACCACATCCGGGAAATACAGTTTTAACGTGAGGTCTGTGCTGGGTATTGGCTGGAGTGGTGTTGTTCTTGAGCACTGGTGGTGGTGGTGGTGGTTGTGTTGGGCACCGGTTGGGTACCTGAGTGCTCTTAGGGTTTGTGTTAATCACTGTTCACGTCTTCCTGCAATGAGCAAACGGGCAGACGCAAACACGAACGACGTTGGGCGGAAAGCAGTGGGCGCGGTCGGGGGGGATTTGACGGCTCTCATTGGTCAGCTCACGGGCACCGCGCTCCCCCCGCCCGACCCCGCCCTGGCTTCCCTCGGCACCGTCCCACCGGACCTCCACGCCAGCGTGCGGCCCGCCAGTTTTATTAGCGGCTGGCCCGGCCGGGGCTAATCACTTCCTGAGGGAGCCGCGGCGGCAACCCAGCCGTCTCCTTAGCAACTGACAAACGGCAACGGTAATGGGGCCTGACAGGCTGGCCTCTCTCCTTACGCTCACCGCAAAAGGCCGATATAAATCTGCTCCGTCCCCGCTTTCGTTTGGGAATCGATATACCGATTCATTTATTAAATTATCGATCTACACCTTTGCTTACTCGTCGATTTATTTGCTCGCTTGTATGTTTATTTTACCTGCGAACGATTACACAGAGAAAGTCGTGTTTTTTTCTCATTTTCCCTCTTTGCCAGAACGGACTTTGGAAAAAGTGATCTTCATGGAAATTCTCTTCCTAGTTCTCACGGTTTGTGAAATGTTTCTTACTTCATGTGCAGGGTAAAGTTAACTGTTGGTTGTTGGATGAGCGAAATACATGAGGATGGTTTTTGACGGGTAAAGTACAGATGATGTGCACCTTTTGTAATGCAAGTTTTGTGGTCCGATTTTTATCTGTCAATGATATCAAATTTCTTGAGCAGATGCTTTTATCCAAAGCGACGTACAAAAAGTGCATGCGGGAAGTCATTGTACAGCTAAAGAACACAGTTGGATAAGGCACAATTTGCATAAAACATCAGTTTTCAACAGCTTATGAACATCATCTTGAGTTCACAGTTCAATTCAGTGAAGAGTTAACTGAACACACAGATGGACAAACCAACAGAATCTAAGGCAAAGCAATGATCTTGAATGAGTATTTCAGTCTAGTTTAACACGACAAAAAGAGGATGCCTCTCACTTCACTATTTACAAACAGAATCCCGACAGCCCTATTTCAGTAAAGTAGTTATCACACATTTCTGGCCTCCAATATGAACATGTGAGTGTCGAATGACGATCCTATGCCAGACACTGAAGTACCCAGCTTCAGAACCTCCCAACGCAGGTACAGAGTACAGCTTTACAAACCAAAAAGGCTCCAATTCGCCTTAATTATGTTGGCTCTAAAAATAAACGTCCTTCCAGGCAAATGTTGGATTGTTTACTTCTGAATTTGCGTCATAGCTACTACACTGCAAAAATGAGGAACTGACATTTAAGCAGCAAAGCCACCATGCAAATCAGTTTAGCCCAGTCATACCTGGCCAAAAACAAAAGAAAAGCAAACTCACACACACACACACACACACACACAAACACACACACAAACACACACATAATATATAAGGTTATTAGAGAACATTTATATAATCTACCATTTACGAGCAGGCATTTACCGGTTTAAAAAGCACTTTGTGAAACATAAAAATTAGAAACCATTTAAAAACAAGCAATTTTGGCTCTGTTCCAGTGAAATGAGTCATGTGGGCGTTTGGCTGTGCGCCTGCCTCCGTGTGTTTCTCCTCGCTGCATGTGTTTAACAGACTCGTCTAAAGTATCGCTCCCTCAAACATGTCGGACATCCTCCTCTGTGTTGTTCCCGGGCTTTCTCAGCTGAAACACATTCTCCTCACTGACCTGAGAAGCATTGAATCGGCTTTAGAAATTTCTCACACAGCCCCAGAAACCAGACACTCTTTGTCTGAGCAGCGCTGCCTGTGTGGCTCAGAACGCTAATGCGGGGACTGTGCTAGCTGAGCGGGTCGTGTGTGCAGTGTGTGTACGCATGTGTATGCGTGTGTGTGTGTGTGTGTGTGTGTGTATATATATGCATGTGTGAGCGCGAGTATGTGCATGTGCGTGTTTGTGCGCATATATATTCATATGTGTGCCTGTGTGTGTGTGTGTGTGTGTATGTGTGAGTATGTGCCTGTGCGTGTGTGTGTATGTATTTGTGTGTATGTGCCTGTGAGTATGTGCCTGTGCGTGTGTGTGTGTGTGTGTGTGTGAGAGAGAGTGTGTGTGTGTGTGAGTATGTGCCTGTGCATGTGTGTGTGTGTATGTATGTGTGTGTGAGTGTGTGTATGTCTGAGTATGTGCCTGTGCGTGTGTGTGTGTGTTTATGTATATATGTATATATGTGAGTGTGTGTGTGTGTATGTGTGTGTGTGTATGCATTTGAGTCCATGTGTATGTGTGTATGTGTGTGTGTGTGTGTGTGTGTGAGAGAGTGTGTGTGTGTGAGTATGTGCCTGTGCATGTGTGTGTGTGTATGTATGTGTGTGTGAGTGTATGTCTGAGTATGTGCCTCTGCGTGTGTGTGTGTGTGTTTATGTATATATGTATATATGTGAGTATGTGTGTATGTGTGTGTTCCCCTGCTCTCTGATGCACCGTGGGGACTCTGGGACTGTCTCAGAGCAGCTGGGTTTAGGCAGGATGTGACTGAGTCGGCCTGGCGCTCAGTGGACCAGGGATCAGATGCAGCCCTTCCACATCCCCCTGGCCTCCTGGACGCCAGGCGGGCAGGCAGACCTGCACAAACACCGACTCCACTGCTGCAGCTCACAGGGAGGCTACGGGAAGCTGTCAGACTATTCCTCTCAGTCTGTCACTGCTCGGGCAACTGTCTTTTCAAGCCCACAATGACAGAAAATGTGTCATTTGATAGAAGGGGGACACAAAACTAAACCAATCTTTAAAAGTGATTTAAAATTCTTTGGCTTTTGTATTTTTTAAGAAGCGATCAATATTCTGCAGGTTTTTTGGTCACCAGATCCATCAAGCGGTCCATTTCCACATCAGCTTTCTTCACCTTCCTTAGCCCTGCCTCATGGGTAATACAGGCTGTTTATTACAAACTGTTTATTTTTCTGTCACCCAGTAACTCTGAGATTGCACAAGAGTGAATCATGGTTTTAACAAATGTTTTTGACTCGTTGTTGCTGTCGAAACAGAAGTTTAATACATAGCTTTTGCAGATTGCAGAAGCTAATTTATTACACATTAATAAAGGCTGTATAATGTACAATAAAGTCTGTATACTCTCTGGTTCAGTGCTTTCTTCAGTTGCCCACTGACTTTTATATCATCTGGATGGGCTGGCGGTATGCTCCAATGATCAGACTTGCCCGTCTACACATTATATATAGATCAGTGGATCCACCTGCTTTTAACTGACACTCATGAACGTGTAGGCTAGAGAGTTGTCTGGTTAGCCCACACAGCTCAGCCAAATGGCAGAGCAAGGCAATTGTCCAGGGTGAATTTTATTTGCCAAAAAATGGTTGTGGGGGGAAGGGGGTGGCAGAGGAGGAATGAAAGGGGGGGGGGGTTAGATTTTCACATTAGCAGAATTACATTTTGAGAGGGAAAAAAACTCATTCCAGGACTGCTTATTCAATTAACCATAATGTCATAAATGCAAGAATGTCCTCTGATGAATCGCAAAAGTAGCAGATGCATTAGTTATTCCCATCAGCAGAATTACCCCTCCTGAAAACACACACATACGCGTCCACACAAGTACGCAAACACAGAAACAGGCGTGCGCACATGCACACACACTCACACAGAAACAAGCCTGCGTGTGCGTGCACACACATTCTCTCTCACACACACACACACTCTCACACACACCCCTCCAACTCCACTGCCCCCCCCCCACACACACAAACACACACACACACACACTCTCTCTCTCTCACACACACACACACACACACACACACACCACACCACCATCTCTTAACATGGAGCATAATTAGCCTCATTTGTTGAATTGCATTAGTGCAGCCCAGGCCGGAGAAAGAGCTCTTTCTGGGCAGCAGCCCGCTCTGCGCAGTCCTGCTCTGACCCCCTGCCCTCCACTTCTCCCTGCTCCCCTGATCCTTATCTCCCTCCGCTTCCCTCCCTGACCTCCACCTCCTCCAGTCATCCATTTCTATTTTTGCTTTCATTGGCGTGACAAATATGCATCTGTATTGCCAAAGAATATGCGCATTCGCTGAAAAGACACCATAGCATGATCACAAAATAAAATAAAAGAAAGTAACCATGATTTATGATGGTAGCAGAATATGAAAAGAATTAGAGATGAATCTAATATACAAAATGGGAAAAATAAAGGCACAAGATGCAATGTATGAACAAATAGGAATGACCAGTCATAAGTAATATGGAGTACGGGGTCATGCAAGGAACCTCAGATGTCCAAATGTTTATCTCACGTTTATATGTTTATATCTTCGCTCTTCCTATTTCTCTGTCTCTGTTGCCTTTTCTCTCCTCTTTGCCCCTCTCTGTCTGTCTGTCCTGTGTGTCAAACGGGCTTTCTGTATGTCTGTCTGCATGTCTGTCTGTCCGGTGTGTTGAACGGCCTTCTCTGTATGTCTGTCTGTCCTGTGTGTCAAACGGTCTTTCTGTATGTCTGTCTGTATGTCTGTCTGTCCTGCGTGTCAAATGACCTATCTGTATGTCTGCCTGTCCTGTGTGTCAAACGGCCTGTATGTCCGTCTGTCTGTCTGTCCGTCCGTCTGTTTCAGGCTGTGGGGGCCGGAGCTGGCTGGTATGTTAATGACTTTGCCCCCTCTGGTACTGATGCACTCTGGGAGGGAGTGGGATCAGAGCAGAGCGTAGGGTGCGGGACGAGGGCCCGTCAATGACCCCATTGTGTCTCTGACGGTCCAGTGGAAAAGGGGGAATCGGTGCACGGGAATTTGGGGTGGTCATCTATTTAAACACGAGGAATATAATTATCCACCTCCACATCCATACATTTGCCATTTCCAAGAATTCATAATTTACCATTCAGCGCTGAATCATCTTTCCACTTCCCATCCCAGACCATCGTTCATCGTTCTTTTATTCTTCCCCTCCCTACCCATTATTTTATTTTCCTGTTTTTCGCGAACACGTTTTTTTACTTAAATTTGATTTACTGAAGATCTGTAATGATTCAAAAACCATGAGAAGCCAACGCTGTTGTCATCGGCTTTATTTTCTAGTGTTTGGTCGTGTGTCTTTCATTTCGGTCCTCCTCCCTTTAGTCCACCAAAAGAATTAAAAACAGGAGACCTCCGGACGGACACACAACTAAAATGAGGCCGATAGAAAGAAAGCTTGCAGCAGGATTACAGGATTCTCTGTGCGACTGTTATCGACCTCTCCAATAAATAAAATATCGAGGGAACCAAAACAAAACCAAACCGAGTCAGGATGGATTATTAGCTCTGAAAAGCCTAGCAGGATTTAGAACAGCCCATGAAAGTTCTTTCGTCTGTATATTTTAGTTTGGGCGTCATCCCCAAAATAGAGACACAACACTGTGGAAGCAAAACATTGAGTTCTACACAGTCAAATGTTCAGTGTTAAATTAACCTTATTATCCTACATATTGCCCCTATTGGACTCACATTTTCGCAGGTTACATGCTAGAGTAGAATTAACACTGGACCTTCGACTGTGTGAGCCTTTGAATTTCCACAGAGCCTTTAAAGGGAAACTTGCCCACGTGCATTATGGGTAAATTGTATCAGTGAGCAGAAGAACAGTTCCGTTGCTCATCAGTTTTCAGATGGAGTAAAATCTCATGAGATGAACTGAATGAAACTATTTGTAATTTGGTGAGATTTTCCACCTTGACCACCGAGCTCTTTAGTGTAACGTAAGCGATTGAGTGAAGATAAATCAATCGATTACATTTATTACATTTAGCAACCTTCTTCAACAGGATTCTCATTAAGCTCACAGTAAACAGTTTCTCTTACCCATGCCGATTTAGAAAGTTCTACATTTTTATGTCAAATCTATTAATCCGGTCGGATATTCGTGGAAGGTGAAGTGCCTTGCTCACAGGAAAAAAGTAGCCGCCCCCCTGTGGGAATTGACTCGACAACCTGGGGGTATCAAGCCCCCTGAACCATGATGCTACATGGAGTTTAAAATGCAGAGAACATAGACAGACCCACCAGCAATGCATGCCATCTAGCCACAGAAGTTGGCTCAAACCAAACTTTTGCTATGTTTCTTTTAAAAAAGAAAAAAAAAGAAAAAACTTTTTTCATTTTATTTCTGCAAAACTACAAAATGTGTCACTTTCACCAACGCCTTTGGTTAAAAGTGTCAAATGACTGTAAAAGCTGTGAAAAATGTTTTTGTTTTTCTTATGCGCGACTAGTCATTTAACATTTAACATTCGTTTTAAGCCTTTTTGTCTATAAACAGGAGAAAAACATGCAAATATATGACTAAGACTCGGTGCTAAAGTAAAATCCAGAACTTCTGACTGCGTGGATAGTGATGTGCTGGGGGGGGGGGGTCACGGTGGTGGAGCCAGCTCCGTGGCACGTACTCCTCACACGGAACAGGGCCAGGGACACATCCCCAAGTTCCCCATTTTAAACGGTGTCATATGCAGCCGTGCATAAGAGACACATTTTCCTTGCAAATGAACATTAAAATCATCCTCTCAGAAGGCCTGGCCACCTGACAATACTATCAGGCCAACCCCGCACAGAACTGCCAATTAGTCAAACATCTGCCAAGTTAGTTTCCACATCCCCACACATGCATCTACCCATAAAGATTCGGACCGAAACACACACGCACAAGGACGGACACACACAAACACACACACACATATACACACAAGTGCACATGGACACATACACTGAATTAAACTCACACACGCACACACAAACACATGTATACACACACAGACACACACAAATACATGCATGCATGGACACGCACACTTAATTTGACAGTTATATAGACAGGGCACTCATGTTTATGTGTGTGTGTGTGTGTGTCCATGTATGTGTGCGTTTGTGTGTGTCCATGCATGTGCATGTGTGTGTGTGTGTCTGGGTGCACGTGTGTCTGTGTCCATGCATGTGCATGTGTGTGTGTGTGTCTGTGTGCATGTGTGTGTCTGAGTCCATGCATGTGCATGTGTGTGTGTGTGTGTGTGTCTGTGTGCACGTGTGTTTGTGTGTGTGTGTGTGTGTGTGTGTGTGTGTGTCTGTCTGTGTGCACGTGTGTGTGTGTGTGTGTGTGTGTGTGTGTGTGTGTGTGTGCACGTGTGTGTCTGTGTGCACATGTGTGTGTGTGCATGTGTGTGTGTGTGTCTGTGTGCACGTGTGTGTGTGTGTGTGTGTGTCTGTGTGCACGTGTGTGTCTGTGTGCACATGTGTGTGTGTGTGTCTGTGTGCATGTGTGTGTGTGTGTGTGTGTGTCTGTGTGCACGTGTGTGTGTGTGTGTGTGTGCACGTGTGTGTCTGTGTCCATGCATGTGCATGTGCATGTGTGTGTATGTGTGTCTGTGTGCACGTGTGTGTGTGTGTGTGTGTGTGTCTGTGTGCACGTGTGTGTGTGTGTGTGTGTGTGTGCACGTGTGCACGTGTGTGTCTGTGTCCATGCATGTGCATGTGCATGTGCATGTGTGTGTGTCTGTGTGCACGTGTGTGTGTGTGTGTGTGAGTGTGTGTGTGTGTGTGTCTGTGTGCACGTGTGTGTGTCTGTGTCCATGCATGTGCATCTGTCACACAGGTGCGTGATGCTGAGCAGTACAGTAGGGTGCATTGACAGCGGTGGTGTTAAAGGGCGGCCCCAGCTCATTTGCATTCTCCGCAGGGCGTGTTCGCTCCGCCTGCTGTGGACCTTACACACTGCCGCCTTTTCATCCATTTTCACCCACAAACAAACTTTCTCTTCATTAAGAGGCGCAAGGCTGCGGTTTACTGCGGCCAATGGGAGAGGGGCCTGAAACGCGTCGCGACGAATCACGCCCTCTGTCTCTCATCCAACGTATGCAAATGTTCGTCCAACCCCCACCCCTCCAAAAAATAATATCACGACGAGCAAAGGGGCCGATTGTCTGCCAGTTCTCTGTGCAGGGCTGTGAGGTTGATGTGAATGGACACTAATCACACTGTTTTACCGCGTTTCGTTTAACAGCTGTGCAGATGTTGATCGTGGGTGACGCCAGAGTGGGATTTCTGTATCAATGAGATTCCATCTTTCATTCAACCTCTCTCTCTCTCTCTCTCTTCATTAGACTTTTTTGGCCTTCTGCGGCTGTTGCCCATCAACTTCAAGGTTTGAGGTATTGTGTGCTCGGAGATGCTCTTCTGCTGGTTATTTGAGTTGCTGTCACCTTCCTCTCAGCTCGAACCAATCTGGTACTTCTCCTCTGACCTCCCTCATTAACACCACATTCCTGCCCTCAGAACTGCTGCTCACAGGATGTTTTTTTTTTGTTTTTCACTCCATTGGCTATAAACTCTGGAGACTGTTGCATGTGAAAATCCCAGTTTCTGAGATACTTAAACCACCATGTCTGGCACTGACAATCATTCCATGGTCAGAGCCATTGAGATCACATTTCTTCCCCGTTCTGATGTTTGGTCAAAACAAGAACTGAACCTCTTGACCATGTGTGCATGCTTTTATGCATTAAGTTGCTTGCACATGATTACAAAGCTCCAGCCGGTCAGATTTGTGGAAAAGAGGAGCTTGGCCAGTGCTCTGCCTGTCCACTGAATGTCATGCCACGTATACAGTAATCTTGCAATACTGACACCTGTACGGGGTGAACTAAATACAAGCTAAGCACAGGCCATGGCACTGGAGTAGCACAGGAGTAGCGCTGGAATAACACTGAAGTAGTCAGGATCCTGGCTAGGGAAACTGCTGAAGTAACCGCCATCAAGTGCACAATAACATTAACTGCTAAACCTCAAAAATACCCTCCAATCACAGCCTTTGAGTTGCAAGCCAAGTTTCCAAACCATTATGCTACACAGTAAGCAAGAGATCCGTGAATACAGCACATAGCTAAAGGCTGCAAACAAATAATTCCACTTCTAATAAATAGGCAATAAAAATCATCTCTTTTTGTGTGTTTTTTTTCCCCCAGCAGGTGCTGTATCCAGTTTCAGCAGGTGCTGGATGCGGCGATATTGATCTTGAGCACTTTGAGTCTGCTGAGTTGGCAAATCAGGACCCAGGACCGCGGTAATCCAACGCCAGGGGAAGGATGAGTAAGGAATCCGTACGGTTGGCATTTCTAACAAATAATGTCACGGCATGTAAAGAGGCCCCGGGGCCCAACCGGGCAGCGTGCTGCCCCTGTCACGCATCGATCCAACGGGGCTGCGCTTCTTCAGAGAAGGGAACTGCCGCAGGGCAATTCCGCTGTTCCCGGCCTGCTCTGCGTGCTGGGAAACGCGGGAGGGAGCTGGAGGAGAGCGGCTGGTGAGTTACTGCACAGTGAAGAGAGGGGAGATCCCATCTTACTGCCGTTGTTTTTTTTTATCAGCGGCGGAATAGTTGCCATTGATGCACAATATACGCCATTAATAGTTCTTTCACCGGTTCGGCATTTTCCCCGAACCGCTGCCATCGTCAGCGGGGGAAATCTGCGCTCCGGCAGTTACCCGGACGACCGCCAGCGCCGGGGGCCGCCCGCCAACTCGGCTGTGACACTCTCCAGACCCCCGCGGCAGCCTGTGTGGTTTATCTCAGGCGCTAGGGCTGCGTTAGCGAGCGCAAATTTCCCTGTCAGTCTAGGATACCGATCCTCGGCCGCGGCAACGCCCGTGTTCTCCCAAAACCACCCCCGCCGCCGCCGTGCAGTCCAGCTGCAGCACTCCCGGAACCGCTGGCTGCGGGCGGAGCTCGGAGTGCGGTCTGACGGAGTTCTGGATCCCGGGGGGCGAGCGGTACGCGAAGAAGCAAAGATGGCGGGTTGGTACCGTCCTCTGGGAGCTTTCCCCCCAAGACGTCGTTCGCTGAACAGAAAGTCCAGCCCACTTCATACCCCGCACTCTGTGTTGACCCATGACCCATGACCCATGACCTGTGGTTCTATGGTATGGGGCAGCTGGAGGACCTCAGGCCCAGGTTTGCCTTTCCCTCACTCACCCTCTCAGAGAGGAGGGGAGACAGACAGAAGAGAATGGAGAAGATAAGAAGGTAAGAAAGCAAGGACGAGAAGGGGAGGAAAGGAGGGGAAAAAAGCAAGGGAGAAGGGGATTGATAAGGAAAATCAAGGCAGCAATCGTTTCGAATAAACTGGATAGAAGAACTGAAATAAGAGGGCAATGGAGAGAAGGGAAAAAGAGAGGGAGAGGAGTTTCCTGAAGGAGGACATTTTGATGATAACATTGACATTGATAGCATTGTTATGGTTGTCAGTGTTATCATTGTTACCAACAGCGTTATCAGTTGTGACTGCAACAGTCCTATACCTCGACTGACTCCAGAGGCTTACTATAGTTTCACCTCACACCCCAGATAGCCTGCTCTTTTAGCTCCAGCCCTGCTTGGAACAGGGCGCCCTGCAGTTCAGAGGTCAAAGGTTACGGGAGTCACCCAGATATTCCCGGGACAATGACAGAAGACTTCACTTAATTAGCACATAATGAGCAGAAGAAAAAAAGAAAAAAGATTTGGCCACTCTCTCCGCCTTTCCATGAATCATTCAATTATGCATTTGTGCATGCTGACATCCACTCTCCTCGAAACTATGGTATTTCTCTAATACGGTTTAATACAGTTACATAATTTAACTGCGGCTATTGCAAATTAGCAGACCATGTCCCTCCATAAAGGCATCTGTATGCCTACTGGCAGAGAGCAGCGTTTTTTCACTAAGTCCCCCTTCCTGTAATTATGCACGGGGCCTGCATTTGGGCTTATTGAATTTACTTTTGGTGATTAACCCTGGCAAACGGTGGAAGGCTGGCCGAGAACAGGGGTCGGGGGGAACGGGGGACGCGGTGTTATATCTGGAAGGCAGATAAGGCCATTGTCGTGTGCCATCGCTGTCCCTGTGGGAAATTATCGCTGTCCCTGTGGAAAATGTTAGCTCACTGTTAGTGGGGCTTGGTTCACTCATGGATGGGAGATCGGCTGATGGGAAGTATTTGTTGTTGAAAAGCTAGGAGTAGTTTTGTGCTCATAAAGAGTTGTTGGGAAGTACTTTGGGAAGTATATATGAAGTGTAGGTTTGTACCCATTACAGCAGGGTAGCCATGGTCATGCTCGGTAACCTCACATGGTGCTATGAACCAGATCTGGGTGACACCCGGCCTCTCCCTGAATGAACCAGTTACTTTTGCTGAGTCATGATCATGCGTGGATGCTGATCCAGTCAGAGGTAGTGATTTTATGGAAACTGGAACAATCTGGTTGTGTGTCAGTAAACACCACTTAGCAAAGAAGTCAACTCTGGCAAGAAATTTCTGGAACTGTAGGATCTTTAACAGAAACCTCCCATAACTGCAATGCTCCCTTTTAGATGCCTCAGAGATTGTGTGTGTGTGTGTGTGTGTGTGTCTCTGTGTGTGTGAGAGTGTGCGCATGTGTGTATACGTGAAATATGTAAGCGTGCGTGTCTGTGTGCGTTTGTGTGTGTGTGTGCGTGTGTGTGTGTGTGTGAAGATGCTCCACTCTCTGGTTTTTATTTCTCACAATCTAAAGACAGAAAGCAGATCCATGGCTTGTGTTGGCGTCTGGCTGGGGTTTGTGGGTAAGTATGCGTTTGTGTACATTCAGCCGGGAGAATGGTAGCACACAGTAGTAGTTAGGAAACCTAAATAGAAAACACCAGTTGGACGCCATGTCCGCCCCTGTCAGCCTGATTCCAGATAGGCCTCCTAACACACCTCAGAGCACCATAGACACGGAGCTGGCAACTTCAGACAGGCCCAGTCCCAGGCTGTAGTCATCATCGTCAACTTCCCTTCATTATCTAATGAAGAAAATGCCCCTGTGGACCATCAAACTGTCCTCCATTTTGGCTCCAGTCGCAGCAGGAGGACCCGAGAGTTCATTGAAAAAGTGAAATGTCGATCACGCACAGTAATTCCCCCCCACAGGTCCTGGCAAACTGGCTAACTGTGGAGAAATTCTGGCAGCCTGACAGCGAGAGTCAGTTTGCCACCTTATTTGTTGAACAAGCAATAAAACTGTTGTTCCTTTCACGGCTGTTTTTCTTACTCTTTCCTAATTGCATGTGCACTTTGACTGTGAAAGGTAGCGCTGGTTATCCTCACGGCCCCAGGGCCTGAGGGTTGTAATTGAAGCCGGTGAACACCTGCGTTTCACAGAGCCCTGCCTACTGCGGTAGCAGAGCATCCCGCCAGGAGGAGAGAGGGCCGCAATGCACGCTGGGAAACCCGGGCCTACATTTGTACTCGTTTTCTTTCCGAGCGAATGGAGTTTTTTTTTTCTTTTCTTTCTTTCCATCTTTTGTTGTTGTTTTTTAACCTCATTGTTGCCAGACTGGGTGAAGGGAAGACACACACTTAAACAGCCATGGCTCTGACCCTCAGCCTTCGTAAAAAGGAAATAGTGGTGTTTGTTTTATTAGACCTGAGGGAAGAGAAGGAACGTTAGCGTCTGGGTGGGGATGCCCTCACTGGACTGGTGTTCCCTTTGTCACTCCCCCTCTCTTACCCGATAATTATGGCCTGAGAGGAAAAAGAGAGGCTTAACAAATAAACAATTTGTAGCTAGCTAGTACTTATGGGCTCATCAGCATGATGCAATTAGCATGTTTGTCCAGCAGAATAACTAGCATGCCTGTAAGACTCATTAATCACATAAATGTGCATGAGGCAAGAAAAGGGAGTGAAATTCATTTTATTAACCTAATTTCGCTACATTAGAAGAGAATGAAACGCTGTGTAACTGCCCCAAAACATCATAACACATCAGTGTGTGATATGAATGTACATAAAAATATTAAAATTAAAGACGTGGCAGCATTTTATTTAACACTAATAATTCCAATTATTTTCAGTGTGACTGTACTAACAACCCACAAATCCCTCAACCACACACACACACATACACACACACACACACAAATTGTGGAACGCGTGTACACTCATTATTTAAAGGGAAAGCATGGTAGCGTTTATCTGTACCGCCCCGATCCCACAGCATTTCCATGTAATTGTTACCTGGATCTGTTTCTGTGTCGTAATCCATGCAGTACATACAAACTTTAGCACTGCAATTCAGTCACTATCCCTCACATAATTGGTCTTTTATCAGCCACAGAGGAAAGGGGTGTAGAGCAGGGTATGTCTCAGGGGTTCATTTTTGAATGAGGACATTTTCATGGATTTTTGGGTGGAGTATATGGCTTGCACGCAACAAAAGTGAGAGATACGCTGAAATAAATGTCTGACTTAGGTAGCTTGTTTTATGTTACCGTTTGCTTGACAAGTGACATTTTCTTACCCCATTGGCAAATCTTGAACTGAGTCAAACTGTCTCACCTCATTGGCAATATTTTTGTCTTATTTAGTAAAAAATAGTTTTAGTAATTGAAAAAGAATCTGTAAGTCTGAATATAAGAGTGAATACATATTTAACTATTATTTGTGTGGAATGGAGCTAAGGTGGTGGCACCTACAGTTTAGTAAAGGAAGCTGCCAGCTGTAAAGTGCTGGGCTGATTTAGTTATCTGGGTTCAGTCCTCACCGCGAGGAAAGGACGTTTTCTGGCACTTTTCGAGACCTCCAGAATGAAAAAATATATTTTTGTCTCAAATATTTGGTTTATACTAAAAAATAATGGGAAAACATTTTTAAAATATACAGAGAACAGAATGTTCCAGAGCCCTTCTGCAAGTGCGTGATTATATTTGCTGTACCTCGTGAGCTGGATTATGGGTAAGAGGGGTTTTGGTGCTACCAGCACAGCAGTAAAAAAAATAAAAATAATAAAGACTGTGAAAAAAATCAATATTGTTTTTGAGTTTTAGTTTCCATTTTAAAAATAACACAATTCCAAACCACAGTCTGGGCCAATAAACTACCTTGTGCTTAATCAGGGCTGGGTTTGGCGGTTGGGTGTTGGTTTAACTGTTGCCATGCACACGTAACGGCCATTTCCTCAATCGGACCACAGAGCAAATTGTAATCATTAGCGCTGACTGTGCCCACCCCCCACCCCACCCCACCCCCACCCCCCCTCCACCCCCCCTCCTTCCTGCTACGAAACAAAGATGTGGAGGGAAGGGGGCGGGGGGGGGAGGGAGGTGTCTCACACCTACCTGGGTCTGTTTTCAATCAGGCCAATTGGCCGGGCTCCCCAAACACGACCACGGGACAGCGGCACGCTGACTCGTGCCAGGGGTTTACATCACCCCCCTCCCCCCAAACCAGGGGCAGCGCACAGGCCTCCCTTCATGCCTTAAGTACAGCTTGCGGTCTGAGCAAAGCAAACTGAAATGTAAACGTTTAGTACCACAGTACCAGTGAAACGGTGTAAGGAGCTGAAGGGTGAGATCTTTCTGCCTCTCAGTGCCTCTCTGTCGCCTACTGACAGTACATTACATTACGTGGCATTTAGCAGACGCTCTTATCCAGAGCGACGTACAACAAAGTGCAAATCAATCACAAGAACAAGTGCAAAAGTAGACCTGAGAGGACAGTACAGTTCCGAGTCCTAGTGTAAACATACAGAAATTCAGAACCCTTGAAGAGTACAATCAACATTCAAACTAGCACACCACTGTTGGCAGCTAGAATACAACAACAGCCAATAAAAACAACAGTACCTCTACAAGTAACGATAGCTCAGTATAGCTGACACTGTAGGGAAAGACGTCTGAGAAAGACGGCTATTTTAAAGAGTGCGCGACGAAGGTGAGGTTAGCTGTACGTGGCACGGGGAAACCTTAACCGTTTTCAGATAACAGCCGCTCTGACAAGCCCCCTCTCGCTGAGCACCACCCATCAAACCTGCCCCTAAGCCGCCCCAAACCCACCGCCTCTCTCCCTGCCCTCCCCCACTCTGCCCCCTCCCTTCCGCAGTCAAACAGGCATCTGTTGCAGACACATCTGTCAGTGAGATCACATCTGTGTGTCTCAGCAGGAGCGGCCACCCCCCGACCCCCAGTCCTGCTCACACACACACACACACACACACACACACACGCACACACACACACACACACACAACTATCCCTCACAGTGTCCTGTCTGCTCACCAAGACATTGGCACTGTCTCGCCTATATAAAAACTGTTGCCTTACTCAAGACGAATCCCCTACATAACCACCACCCCCTCACAGTATGACCAGCAACAGCCACCGTCAAATTAGGTCTCACTTCCAGGGCCAGCTCTGAGAATTGTTCTTCCCCCTCTTCATCCTAGCTGATGTGTGGTGAGCATTCTGGAGCAAAATGGCAGCCGTGCATCACCCAGGTGGGCGGTCGAGAGCTCCCCCTCATCACTGTGCAGCTATTTGAGTGCAAGAAAAGCACTAAACAAAAGCATCTATCTATCTACTATCTATCTATCTATCTAGAGCTGGAAGCAAAGTCCTGAATCACGTACGATCACAGAGGATCGATCACAAGCATCTCAAAGGATTGGCCAGTCAGACACTGGTTTGGTCCTTCAAGAGGAATTCAGCCACAAAACCACGTTTAGCTCATTTAACAGATAAAGGCATCTCTGTACAATCTCGGTACAGAGATATCGGCAGCAAAAGTACACATTTTGGGAGATGAAAACTCATAATGATGCACACCTACAGTGCAGTCCATAAGTATTTGGACAGAGTATTTTGTTGTTTCTGCTCCGTACTGCGGCAAAAAAACAGTTTAAATAAAGCGATCACTGTGTGATTAAAGGAGACTCAGCATTAATTGGGTAAACATTAAAGCATACATCCATATTGACCCCCCCCCCCTTCATTTTAAGGGACAAAACGTAATTGAACAGATTAAAACTAACTGAAATGAAGTCATCATATTGAATATATTACTTTGCAATCAATGACTGCCTGAAGTCTACGACCCATAGACATCACTAGGTCTGCCAGGTCTGTACTGGAGCCCTCTGCTTATTTTGGGGGCTGTTTTCCTTCAGTCTGGTCTTCAGCAAGTGAAATGCATGCTCAATTGGATTGAGGTCAGTCAAGAACACTTCGCTTTTTGCCCCGAAAAAAACTCCTGGGTTGCTTCGGCTGTATGTCTTGGATCATTGTCTGGCTGCATGATGAAGCATCGTTTAATCAGTTTTGATGCATTTGCTTCAGCAGACTAGATGTTTCTGAATACTTCGGCATTCATCAATGAAGACGAGCGAGCCAGTTCCAGCGGCAGCCATACATGCCCAAGACATCACACTTCCTCACCATGTTTGGCAGATGGGGCGGTACGCTTTGGATCATGAGCTTCTTTTTTCCTCCACACTTTCCTCTTTCCAACACTCTGGTGCAGGTTGATCTGCCCATAACACTTTTGTTCCAGAATTCTAGCGGTTTTTTTAATGAACATTTTTGCAAACTGTAAACTGGCTGTGCTATCTTGTGGCGAACCTTCTGAGATCATGCTGGCATGAAACGGCTAAAATTCCGGCACTGTTCAACCAATACAGATGTAAAACCTTCAGATGAAAGCTAACAGTTTGCAATTTACTCAATGTGCTGGAGTACAGAGCCAAAACAACAAAAAAATGTGTCACTGTCCAAATAATTACACTGCACTGCACACCCCTCCTAATTCCTTAGGAACTGCAGTAATTGGTTACGGACAGCTTTGAAGACAGTTTCTTGTCCCGCCTTTTGGTTAGCTACTTCATAAAAGATAAGAACAACACAGTCTGGCATGGTCAGACAATGCTTCATACGAAGCAGTTTGTTGAAGCACGTGGAAACCTACCCAGCCATCATCGTCTTTAGAAAAGCAGATCGCTTGGGGCTATATCTCTGCACTCACTACAGGTAGACAGCTGACTGAGAGCTCAATTTAATCAGGAGGACAGCTACTCCCCTACAAGTAAATGCTCATTTTACCAGAGGACTTTCCATTTCAGCCAAGCTACTGAATTTAGCTCAGGTCTTGTGTGGGTCTTTCTCAGCTTACCGAGGAGTCGGGTCATGCTGTCATAGCTGCGTTTTCCCAGAATCCTCTGGGCTGTGTATTAGTCATGGGGTTTGTCAGCATGGTGGTTTGTGTGGAGCAGAAAGGATCCATTGTTCCTCCAGTCCGGAGGCCACTGGCCTCCCTGAGTGTACATGAACTTCCTGGGGGCAGAACACAGTGTCCCCGCAACCTTCTCCCTGTCCCACACCGTCCTGACTTCTGCCCCATGGTCCTCTGAACTGCCACGTCAGGGCTCGCCTGTGTGTGTGTGTGTGTGTGTGTGTGTGTGTGTGTGTGTGTGTGTGTGTGTGAGAGTGTGAGTGAGAGTGTGAATGAGTGTGTGAATGAGTGTATGTGTGTGGGTTTATGTTTGTGTGTGGGGGGGGGGTTTGTGTGTGTGTGTGTGTGTGTGTGTGTGAGAGAGTGTGAGTGAGAGTGTGAATGAGTGTGTTCGTGTGCGTGTGTGAGTGTGAGTATGAGTGAGAGTGTGAATGAGTGTATGTGTGTGTGGGTTTATGTTTGTGTGTGTGTGTGTGTGTGTGTGTGTGTGCGCGTGCGTGTCTGTGAGTGTGCGTAAGTTTGTGTGTGTGTGTCTCTGCGTGGTTGTGTGTGTCCATGTTTGTTTGTGTGTGTGCGTTTGTAAGTTTGTGTGTGTATATGTGTGTGCGTATGTGTGTGCGTATGTGTGTGCATGCTGTGCCCTTTCCTTCTGCCATTATTAGCATTTCTGCTGAAGCTTATATTACCTTTGTTGCGCTCATTACTGATACTGCTCAATTAGCTCTGATAATGATAATTAAGCACTGCGGCAGCATCAGCGCAACCAGCTCACCCTCATCTCTATACTCTTTGTGGGTAACTCCACACGCACGCACACACATTAACGGGGACTGTTCATCACGCACAACTACCACCAGCTCACTTGTGGTGAGATCACTGCAGTTTATCATAATGCAGTGTGTCTGAGACACCGTTTTTAGAGCTCAGCGGGGCCCCCTTAGACCCCCTGTCAGAGGCGGCCTGGGATTTTAACAGCCCCCCGGAGCCCCAGGCGCATCTCGCCAGAGCCAAAGGCCAAAACCCAAACCGCTAAAGGGTGTGAGGGAAGGGCCGGGCCTGCCAAAATGGCCGCCGTCCCAGCCCCTGTCAACTGCCCTGTAGAGAGACAGGAGCTGAGCAGGCTTCTCCGTGAAGAGGTTGATGTTCCTTCAGTTTTTCGGGAGGGGGATGGAACGGTTCATTACAAGCAGAAGTACAGTGTGCATTGCTTCTGGTTTTTTTTATTTTTTTTAACTGATTCTATAGCTCTGTTCATTGTAAGATTTTGAATCCAAAATTAGATTTCAGTTTCCACATCGTAATGTCAATTCTACATTGGAAATAAACAGACCCAATTTTGGGCCTCATTTTCTGTCATAAATGTGTGTGTGCGTACATGCCTGTGTCCGCCTTAGTCTCTGAATGTGTGTGTGGGCACTAGCAGTGCACAGGGAACATGGGAACAGGAGAAATGGAGGAATATGGAACGAGAAGAAAGGGAAGAACAGAGAAAGAGAGGTGAGCTCTAGGATTTGACAGGCCACACAGAAAGAAGTGAAAGTGACAATGTTCATGAACACAGGAGCAGGATGCAAATTAGTGAAGCTGTCACTCAATGTGCCTGTTTTCATGACAACGGTTGCCGACCGTGTTGTTTGACAAGGTGAGGACCCTGCTGTGGTAAGTAAATCTAGAAGGATAGAGGAACGTCTCTCTCTCTCTCTGGGAGGCCTTGGAACAGCATGGTGCCAAATCACTAGGTGATGAGTTGTGCTATTTATTTATTTAGGTTACACAGCCTTTCAAAATAGGATTATGAAACTAATTTATTGGATTGCCTAGGGGTTCGAAATGTGCTGTCTTTCTCCGTACACTCACACAATACAGGCGAACGCACCCACGTGCTCGCACAGAAGCCAACAAGGAACATGCCCTCGCAGATGAGAGGGACCCCGTCGCCAAGGTGACCAGGCGCGTCACCGCGACACCGTCGCCACGGCTACGCGAGAACGCGGCCTCGCCGAGTTCCCCGGGAGCCGTTTCCGCTCTTTTCCGACAGAAGCAGCCAGGGCCCCCCCATTAGGCGGGTTCAGGCAGCGGAGGGGCTATTAAAATCCCGCTCCCGGCGTGCGGAGAGCAATAACAGCGCAGGGAGCAGCGGCGTCCCTCGGCGCGAGGTGTGGAGAGCCGTCTGGCGGCGCGCCCGGCCGCGGAGCTGAAAGAACACTTTGTCTCGCGCGCCGTTCGACCGCTCCTACCTGCCTGCGTGCGTCGCCGGGCGGGGCGGGGGAGGGGGGGTGTCGGGACGCAGAAAAAACAACCGAACGTCGCCGTAACGAAACCGGAGCCCCGGCCCGGGACTGCCGGTGTTGCAGGGGACAGAATTACTCTCGCGGAAACAAACTCCAAAATCTTTTTCCGCTCCTTGCGGATTTCTTCCCAGAATTTGGAAGCGACGGGGGTTAGGGGAGGAGGAGGAGGAGGAGGAGGATGGGGGACCCTAACGAATCCGTACTTCCACACGTGATCCCAAGGCTGCGGTCGTCGGAATGGGTTCGGCGGTGACGCATTTGATTTTTGATTTTTATTTTAAAAGCATAAAAGTCACTTACAGACTTGTTAAATTGCAACAGGAGGAAAAGGACCGAAACGGGAGGGAAACGAGACGGTCTCGGGGCGTGCGTGAAGGCCCAGCGAGGTGGTCGTTGCGAGCCGAGGCCGTCGCCGTCAGTTCAGACCGCGCTCCCACACACCCCGGCGAACAAGCGCAATTTACATCTCCACCCCATAAATATTACCCAAATCGCTTCTCCAACCCCACCAACCCCGCCACCGCCCCCCCCCCCCTTAACATCCACGGTGACACTGCGGCCATTCAGCCCGAGACGCTAAGCAGGAGTCCACGGAGAGAGGCATGCTGGGAAGGGGCTGCCGCCAGCGATTAGCGGGAGTACACGGTGTGGTCATTTATCTGTTTATTTGCTGGCGGTAACGCGGAGGGTTTGGGGTGCTGAAAGAGCTCACTGACTCTGCCGAGACCATACAGCACCCTTATTTTTGTGTTTTTTTTAAATGGCGCCTTCTCTACACAAGACCTATAAAAAGTTATGAAATGTGCAGTGCAACTTTCCAAAAAATGATAAAAATATTTGTCTTAAAATAATATTTTTTTATATATATAATAATAATATTATATAATAATAATCATTTTATATAAATATTTTTCTCCCTGCATTGGTTAAACTTTTCAGACAATAGACAATGAATACAATAAATTCTATATTTAAAAACAAAAACAAAACAATACAAAAAATATGTCGGCTAATATAATATATAGGCTAAACGACACAATGGTCATGCAGGCTACGCAGTGCTAATATTGCAAAAAGGAGTCAAGTTGTGGTTTAGCAAAAATCAACAGTAGTAGCACAATGGAGTAGAAATGTAGTTAATGCAGATTGTGTGTCATGCTGAAAAATGAAGTTCCTCAGTTGTCAGTTTGACTTAAACTTGGAAAGGACAGAATGTCAGGGGCTCCTGGCAGCTCCGCCAAACCAAAGCAACGGTGGGAAGCAGCGCGTGAAAAACACAAAGCTGGAAAAACAGAGGAGGAAAGAACGAGCGTTTCCCAGCTGGACCAATAAAGCCATGAAGCCGGGTAATATCATGGAATAAGGAAATCCCAAAACAACCGGGAGTGGCGTGGAGGGCGAGCTTCAGAAGGCCCGGAGGAAGTTAACTGGCAGGGAACGTTCCCGGAGGAAGTTAACTGGCAGGGAACGTTCATTTGCAATAATAATGATGCGTGCTGCCCTGAGACACACAACGCCTCATTAAGGTTTGTTCTGATTTCCATCTGCATAAAATCTACGGCCAGCTTAGAGACCGAATGTGTGTGAGCTAGGTAGGCCTACTACTAGCTGTACAACCAACACACCTCCGGAACCTTTTAGCAAATAGCGTACAGTCTCTTGGGTGAATAATAATGGATGTTATTTTAGTGATTCTGTAAAGCGAACTGACTTAATGTATGTGTGGTGCTGTAAACCGGGTTAGCGCTATAAGTGAGTCCTGCAGTGTGATGGTGTGTGTGTGGTGGTGTGATGGTGTATGTTCTGCAGTGTGATGGTGTGTGTGGTTCTATGAGAGAGTTCTGCAGTGTGATGGTGTGTGTGTGGTGGTGTGACTGGTGTATGTTCTGCAGTGTGATGGTGTGTGTGGTTCTATGAGAGAGTTCTGCAGTGTGATGGTGTGTGTGTGGTGGTGTGACTGGTGTATGTTCTGCAGTGTGATGGTGTGTGTGTGGTGGTGTGACTGGTGTATGTTCTGCAGTGTGATGGTGTGTGAGTGGTGGTGTATGTTCTGCAGTGTGATGGTGTGTGTGTGGTGGTATATGTCCTGCAGAGTGATGGTGTGTGTGTGGTGGTGAGAGTTCTGCAGAGTGATGGTGTGTGTGTGGTTCAATGAGCGAGTTCTGCAGTGTGATGGTGTGTGTGTGGTTCTATGAGCGAGTTCTGCAGTGTGATGGTGTGTGTGTGGTTCTATGAGCGAGTCCTTCAGGGTGATGGTGTATGTGTGTGGTTCTATGAGCGAGTTCTGCAGTGTGATGGTGTGTGTGTGTGGTTCTATGAGCGAGTTCTGCAGTGTGATGGTGTGTGTGTGTGGTTCTATGAGCGAGTTCTGCAGTGTGATGGTGTGTGTGTGGTGGTGAGAGTTCTGCAGTGTGATGGTGTGTGTGTGGTTCTATGAGCGAGTCCTTCAGGGTGATGGTGTATGTGTGTGGTTCTATGAGCGAGTTCTGCAGTGTGATGGTGTGTGTGTGGTGGTGAGAGTTCTGCAGTGTGATGGTGTGTGTGTGGTTCTATGAGCGAGTCCTTCAGGGTGATGGTGTATGTGTGGTGGTGTGAGCGAGTCCTTCAGTGTGGCTGGTGTGTCCATGGCTGCGGATGCTCCTGACCTTCCACACACGTGGGCTGCAGGGAGCATAAACATCTCAGTGCTGCACATCTGCAGACCTCACTAGATGACATCCAAGGATTTAGAAGTGAAAGGGCAATTCCCTTAATCTCTTTCTCTCTCTGTTTCTCTCTTTACCTTTCCTCTCGCCATCTGTACTCATCTCCATCTCTCCCTCTCACACACTATCATAAACTCTCTATTTCTCTCTCCCACTGTCTCTCTTACACACCTCTCCCTCTCAACCTCTCTGCATCTCCCTTTCTCTCCCTCTAACCCCTCTCTCTCACAATATACCCCTATCTCTCACATCTTTCTTCCTCTATCCCACTCATACACATGCCTCCCTCTCACTCTGCCTCTCTCTCCCCTCCCTGCCACCCCCTCTCTCTCTTCCTCCCTCTCTCACTCCCTCTTTCTCTCCCTCCCTCTCTCCCCCCCCTTTCACTCTCTCTCTCTGTCTCCCTCTCCCCCCTCCCCCTCTCTCTCTCTCTCCTCTCCTCTCTCCCTCTCTCCCTCTCTCCGTCCCTCTCTCTCTCTCCTCTCCTCTCTCCCCCTCCTCTCTCTCTCACACATCTGAAGTTTGTTTGGGGTCCCCAGGGCCTGTGGTGCAGCTCTGTGTCTCGGGGAAATTGCCGGTACTTTTCTGGTCGACTTGGCGCTCGCTCAAACACACTACATGCACGGTTTGGGTTTTGTCACTCCGAGGAGCCGGGTTCGAATCCACGGCCATCCTCTGCGGCGTCCCCGCCCCCCACCCCACGCACCAGCCGCCCCCCCTCCCCCTCCCTCCCGTCTGAGAACCGAGGGGAGAAGCCAAAAAAGTTCCAGATGTGAAACCAAAAAAAAAAAAAAGAGAAAAATAAAACCGAGGGAAAGATCTAGTTGACTTATTTTCCTTTGTTTTGTTCAATGAAATCAATCAGCACATACTACTACAACTGCACACACTCATTCACCGCCGGAGTCGGGGTGTTTGGGCTCCCGACACAAACCAAAGAGTAAGAGCGTTGAACTGAATCCCGTGGGGGGAACACCAGTGGGGTCCCCCGAAACAGCCCAGCTGAGCCTCATTGAGAGGCTGTCACTGCCTGCGAGCGTCCGCTAATCACGCTAGGTAAACGCTGGCGCTGCCGCGGAGAGGCTCGACGAAGAGCCGACCGACAGATCCGCTTCCTCCCCTGTCTGTTTGAGGAAGCCACGCGGGTCAGATTAGGTTCGCCCGACTGCGCGTTAATCAGACGCACAGCTGCAGCTGTGGCCCAAAGCAGGATGTGGAGATACGTATATATGTGTGTAAGAGCTGCAGATAGCTTCAGCTCACTGCTTCCATGGATTTCTATGGGAGCTCCTCAGTTCATGGAGGCCGCCATGTTTGACCGTGGGGCTACGGTACAGTACCTACAGTAAACGTGAAAAGATGAATCGGAATTTTTTAAAATCTTTTTAAAAATTGGTCCCTGGAGAGGGACCGGTTCAGTGTGAAGAAATATTAGAATTGTGGATGGGCATGGTTAATCCGTTAACCGGTCACCCGAAATGGACGCCGAACCGAAGCGGCCGATGTCTTATAATACTACACCAGCGCGCAAGATCAGTGGAGCGCAGATTAAGAAGGATCGGGCTACAGTGAAGATCGGTTAACGTTGGGAAGATGAAAACCGAGAGTGACCTACCTCACAACGGCAGCCTGGGCTAAATGACAGGAACGTGTCGATGGATCGGACATTAAAACAGCTGTGTGTCACAGCCAAGCTGAGAGGCACCCGTCCAAAAGCACTGCAGCACTGCAGATTACAACCAGAAACGTCACTTGTATTTTTATTGCCTTTGAATCGAAGGGGAAAACAGAATTAGGTGGGTTTTAAGAGAAAATTACGACAAACAACAAACTTGTGTCAAGTGGCATTGTCAGCTTTCTTGAGACAAATAAGGGACCCCGCTGTTAAAGCAAGCCCTCCGCTGTCAAAGCAAGCCCAAACAAATGGATAGGGTTTTACACTGGAGGAGTTGAATACCTAAACCAATTGTGAAACAATTGTAGATTAGCCATAAATGTGCAAAAACAGGTTTGCTTGTTACATTTCCATGGAGATTTCTTCAAACCAAATACCAAATACCGCAAACCTGTGACTTCCCTTTCTTCACTTTGGGAAAACCAGCACAAAGTCAGCGAGCCTATCAGTGGGCAACTCTGCCTGTTGTTGTCCCATGCCGAGTGTCCTACGGGCGATCTGCGGTGTTTTGTGAAACCAGAAATTCATTTTAATCAAATTCAAGTTGTTCTTTGAAATGTTGTGCAGTAACATATTGCAATGCGCTTATACAGATTTTTAAGGTGAACGAAACACGAGAATACTGAAAATGCCCATCCCCAATTAGAATATTTGTAAAATAGTACACTATGAATCTCAATGACACAATGCAATGGGGGAAATGTGCATTTTGGCACCAGAGGCTTAATAAGCTTAAAGAATGCCACTGCATCCTGTCTGGCATGACCTGTGTTGAGATAACTTGTGGAGTGAGACACAGTCGCATCGGTGACTCGTACTTTGCAATGTCCAGCGAGTCGTGCGGCATCATGCGTCATGTGACTTCTGACATCCACGT